>NW_017201540.1:0-6658 GCF_001704415.2 Capra hircus | reverse complement strand
CTCCCAGGGATGATTTCCCCGCAGGATCCAAGAACGTTCCAGACAGACCTGGGCTCACTAGCTCCCTCCTGCAGAGGAAACATGATAGAACAGCTGTTTGGAGGTTGCTTTGACTTCCCCTGGGAGGGTAGGATCCCTCCCTGGGTGCAGGGCCTCAGGGGCCATTGCCGCTGAGAAATGCCCTCGAAGCCAGACCTTTCCAGCCTTGTATGACTCAGCACGGAGGAGACTGGAAAAGGTCTCTTCCTTGGAGGAAGGAAAGGCAGCCCCAGAGAGTGTGTTTTCACACCTGTATCTTGCAGCAAGTGTTTGGCGTCTCAGACGTCAGACCTCCAGGCCTGCTCCAACGGCCTCAGTTCCAGAGTCAGGGCCGTGTGTCTCCCTGCATTTTCTGAGCCTTGGGAACACATTCCTAGGTCAGAACAGTCCTGCCCATGGGGAAGGAGGCTGCGGGAGTGTGTCTGAGGGGGTCGGGTGCCATGCTGGGGTCCAATAGACCTGGTACCTCCAATAGACCCCAGGACAACAGCGGTGGGGCTCCCCTGGCTTCCGAAATGCCAAAGCGAGAAGCAAAGCTAGCTCTATCAGAAGGAAGGAAAGAGCAATCGGATGGATGTTCAGGCTGTTGCTGGGCCGCACCACTTCAGGGTCCCCCCCGAGAGGAACAGGCGCCCTGTGGCCCCTAGGTCCGATATGCAGGTTAACACACAGGGTGTGTCCCTGTAGGAGCCAAGAATTTTCCTGACAGACCTAGGCTCACTAGAGCTCTCCTACAGGGCAAAAGGGGTAGAACAGACTGTGGATGTGACTCTGCCTTTCCCAGCGACCATGGGGCCCTCCCCTACGGCCCCGGGCTCCAGGGAAAATTGTCCCTGAAAAATGACCTCCAAGAAGCGCTTTTCCAGCAGGCTGGGATGCAGAGTTCACAGGATGCGGGGAAAGTGATCGTGCTTCAGGGAAGAAGAGGCAGCCACCAAGTGTGTGTTTGCAAGCCTGTATTTGGAAGAAACTGGTGAGCTTCTTCAAGGGGAGACCTCCAGGTCTGCTCAGAGGACCGAAATTCCAGAGGCAGCACCATGCATCTCCCCCTGTCCTTTCTGAGCCTTGGAAAGACATTCCTAGCTTATAGCGGTATTGCTCATGAAGAAGCAGGATGCAGGAATGTGTCAGACATGACTGGGTGCCTTCCTGGGTTCAGCTCCGTGAGGGGCCTTTCCACTCAAAGTAGGTCCCATGCCTCCTTGGGGAGGAAGTGGGGCCCGCTTGCCTCCAAATTGTCAAAGGCTGGAACAAAGCTAGTTCTATCAGAGGTAAGAAAAGAGCAATTGGATGGATGTGGAAGCTGTTGCTGGGCCGCACTGCTTCAGGCCCCCCACCCTCCGCCCCGAGAGAAACAGGCGCCCTGTGGCCCCTAGGTCCTGGATGCAGTTTCACACATAGAATGTGTCCCCATAGGAGCCAAGAATTTTCCTGACAGACCTAGGCTCACTAGAGCTCTCCTACAGAGCAAAGGGGATGGGACAGATGTGTGGCTGTGGCTCTGCCTTTCCCTGGGAGTGTGCAGCCGCTCCCTAGGGCCCCGGGCTCCAGGGGAAATTGCCCCTGAATAATGACCTCCAAGAAGCGCTTTTCCAACTGGCTGAGACGTGGAGTTCTCAGGATGCAGGGAAAGCGAGTGTCCTTCGGGGAAGCAAAGGCAGTCACCTGTTATCATGACTTACTAGAATAGTAGGTACCTTCTCCGGTTGGGCAGAGGCCTTCCCTACCTGATCTGAAAAAGAAAATGAAGTAGCTCGCTGATTTGAGAAATAATTCCCAGACTTGGGTTTCCAACCAGTATAGAATCCGACAATGGCCCTGTCTTTGTAGCCGCGTTAATTAACAGGTATGTGAAGCTCTAAATATCAGTGGAAATTACATACAGCATATAGGCCCCAGTGTTCTGGAATGGTGGAAAGAAACAACCAAACTCTTGAAGAGACACTTTCTAAATGGATCATAGAAACTGACTGTACATGGATGGGCTTGCTTCCGGCAGACTTACTCATATTATGGGTTACCGCACGTTCCCATAGTTGTTGTCCTTATGAAATTTTCTATGGGAGACCCCCTCCCACAGTGAGGCAGGTGTTAGCAGATTTGCCACAAGTAAGGGGGTGGGATTTCACAGCAGATGGAACAATTAGGTAAGGTAATAAATCAGGTAACTAAGTTTGTATAAAAAAGAATATCATTCCCCCTTGAGGAACAGATTCATGAATTTGTGCTCAGTGATCAGGTGTGGCTCAATGACTGGAAACACAATTCCTTGGCCTGACATCGGAAAGGTCCTTATACTGTTGTCTTAGCCACAATTCTGAAAGAGATGGGAATACCAGACCACCTAACCTGCCTCTTGAGAAATCTGGATGAAGGTCAGGAGGCAACAGTTAGGGCAGGACATGGAACAACAGACTGGTTCCAAAAAGGAAAAGGAGTATGTCAAGGCTGTATATCGTCACCCTGTTTATTTAACTTATATGCAGAGTACATCATGAAAAATGCTGGGATGGAAGATACATGAGCTGGAATCAAGATTGCCGGTAGAAATATCAATAAACTTAGATATGCAGATGACACCACCATTATGGCAGAATGTGAAGAGGAACGGGTATGTCGGGGAACTTCTTGAGTTGCAGCAAGGGTGTGAAGGACCCTTTGGAAGTTCCAGAGGTTAGGTGTGGTTAGTCTCGAGATGCCTCAGCGGAAATGGGCCTCATGTCGCCTGGAATGGAGAGGCTCCTGGATATTCCCTAGTTTCAGCAGGTGCTCTCGAGTTACGACGGGGACTTCAGGGACCCGCTCTGGCGGCCACAGGAAAGGCCAGTCATCATGCGTGTTCCTAGGGGCCTCTCGTGATTCCTCTCCCGTCGATGCCGGGGCCTAAGACCTTGTGTGGAGTCGGGGCCGGAACCTGAGGATTCCTCTCCAGTACTGACATGGATTTTGGGGTACTTCTGGAGTCTCCACAAGGGAGTGAGGCCTCGTCTCGAGTGGGGGCATGAGCGTGCCCTTTCTTCCCATGCTGTAGCAGCAGTGTCACGCTTCCCCTTGCGTGGACCAAGGGATCTGTGGCTTTTCCCTCGAGTCTTTCCCACGAGGCTTTCCCACAGCGCTGTCCCACGTGCCACGGTGGTGTGAGTCGATCCTCGGCGTGAAAGCCGAGGCAGTGAAGGGAAAACAAGTTCCTGTGGAATGGACTGAGACGTCTCGGGGAGTCTCGGAATGGTGGCACGACCCTGCAGTTCCTCTCCCCTTTCCTTTGGAGAGCGCCTCCCGTTGAGATGCGATGGGAATGCCGGGAATTCTTTCCGACCAAGCAGGGAAAGGATCCCTCATCTCGAGCTACGAGGCGGAAACGGAGCTCCTCTGGATGTGGCCGGGACCCTCGTGCTTCCTCTTGAATGGAGACGGGTATGTCGGGGAACTTCTTGAGTTGCAGCATGACTGTGAAAGACTCTTTGGAAGTTCCAGAGGTCACGTGTGATTAGCCTCGAGACACCTCAGTGGAAACGGGCCTCATCTCGCCTGGAGGGGAGAACCTCCTGGATTTTACCGAGTTGCGGCAGGTGCTCTCGACTTACGACGGGGACCTCATGGACCCGCTCTGGTGACCTCAGTAAAGGCCAGTCCCCATGCGAGTTGCTAGAGGGCGTGTCGCTATTCCTCTCCCGTCGATGCCAGGGCCTAAGACCTTGTGTGGAGTCGGGGCCAGAACCTGAAGATTCCTCTCCAGGGCTGACATGCATCTTGAGGTACTTCTGGAGTCTCCCCAGGGGAGTCAGTCCTCGTCTCGAGTGGGGGCATGCACGTGCGCTTTCCTCCCGTGCTGTAGCAGCAGTGTCACGCTTCCCATCGCGTGGATCAAGGGATCTGTGGCTTTCCCTCGAGGCTTTCAGACGAGGCTTTCCCACAGGGCTCTCCCACGTACCACCGCGATCCTCGCCTCTGCCACCGCGATCCTCGCCGTGCAAGTCGAAGCAGTGCAGGGAAAACAGGATCCTCTGGAATGGACTGAGACATCTGGGGGACTCTTGGAATGGTGGCACGACCCATGAGTTCCTCTCGCCTTTCCTGTGCAGCGCGCCTCCTCTTGAGATGCGTCGGAAACGTCGGAAATTCTTTCCCGAGGAAGCAGAGAAGGATCCCTCATCTCGAGCTTGGAGGAGGAAACGGAGCTCCTCTGGAGGTGGCCGGACCCTCGTGCTTCCTCTGGAGTGGAGACGGGTATGTCGGGGAACTTCTTGAGTTGTAGCAAGGGTGTGTAGGACCCTTTGGAAGTTCCAGAGTTTAGGCGTGATTACTCTCGAGACGCCGCAGAGAAAATGGGCCTCATCTCGACTGAAGCAGAGAACCTCCTGGATTTTCTCGAGTTGCGGCAGGTGCTCTCAACATACGACCGTGACCTCAGGGACAGTGTAGCAGGTGTGTCACGCTTCCCGTCGCGGGGATCAAGGGATCTGTGGCTTTCCCTCGAGGCTTTCCCACGAGGCTTTCCCACAGGGCTGTCCCACGTGCCACCATGGTGTGAGTCGATACTCGGCGTGAAAGTCGAGGCAGTGCAGGGAAAACAGGTTCCTCTGAAATGGACTGACACATCTGGGGGACTCTTGGAATGGTGGCACGACCCTGGAGTTCCTCTCGCCTTTCCTATTGAGAGCCCTTACTCTTGAGATGCCACGGGAACGCCGAAAAATCTTTCCTGACTAAGCAGGATAGGATCCCTCATCTCAAGCTGCCAGGCGGAAACGGGGTTCCTCTGGATGTGGGCGGGACCCTCGTGCTTCCTCTCTAGTGGAGACGGGTATGTCGGGGAACTTCTTGAGTTGCAGCAAGGACCCTTTTGAATTTCCAGAGTTTAGGTGTGATGAGCCTCCAGACGCCTCAGAGGAAATGGGCCTCATCTCGCCTGGAGGGGAGAACCTCCTGGATTTTCTAGAGTTGGGCAGGGTCTCTCGAGTTAAGACGGGGACCTCAGGGACCCGCTCTGGTGGCCTCAGGAAAGGCCAGTGCCCATGGGAGTTGCAAGGGGGCCTTTCGGGATTCCTCTCCCGTCGATGTTGGGGCCTAAGACCTTGTGTGGAGTCGGGGCCGGAACCTGAGGATTCCTCCCCAGTGCTGACATGGGTCTTGGCGTATTTCTGGAGTCTCCCCTGGGGAGTCAGTGCTCATCTCGTGTGGGTGCATGCACGTGAGCTTTCCTCACGAACTGTAGCAGCAGTGTCACACTTTCCGCGTGGATCAAGGGATCTGTGGCTTTCCCTCGAGGCTTTCCCACGAGGATTTTCCTCAGGGCTGTCCCACGTGCCACCGTGGTGTGAGTCGATCCTCGGCTTGAAAGTCGAGGCAGTGCAGGGAAAACAGGTTTCCCTGGAATTGACAGAGACATCTGGGGGACTCTGGGAATGGTGGAACGACCCTGGAGTTTCTCTCGCCTTTCCTGTGGAGAGGGCCTCCTCTTGAGATGCGACTGGAACGCCGGGAATGCTTTCCAGACCACGCAGGGAAAGGATCCCTCCTCTCGAGCTATGAGGTGGAAACGGTGCTCCTCTGAAAGTGGGCGGGAAGATGTTGATACTCTCGAGTGGAGACGGGTATGTCGGAGAACTTCTTGAGTTGCAGCAAGGGTGTGAAGGACCCTTTGGAAGTTCCAGAGGTTAGGTGTGATTAGCCTCGAGACGCTCAGCGCAAATGGGCCTCATCTCGCCTTTAAGGACGCCAAGATCCATGTCAGCACTGGAGAGGAATCCTCAGGTTCCGGCACCGACTCCACACAAGGTCTTAGGCCCGGCATCGACGGGAGAGGAATCCCGAGAGGCCCCGAGCAACTCGCATGGGGAATGGCCTTTCCTGAGGCCACAGAGAGCGGGTCCCTGAGCCGTCGTAATCGAGAGCACCTGCCGCAACTCGAGAAAATCCAGAGAGGTTTTCCCTAAAGGCGAGATGAGGCCCATTTCCTCTGAGGCGTCTCGAGGTAATCACACCTAACCTCTGGAACTTCCAAAGGGTCCTTCACACCCTTGCTGCAACTCAAGAAGTTCCCCGACATACCCGTCTCCACTCGAGAGGAAGCACGAGAGTCCCCCACATCCAGAGGAGCCCCGTTTCCGCCTCATAGCTCGAGAGGAGGGATCCTTTCCCTGCGTGGTCGGGAAAGAATTCCCGGCTTCCCGTCGCATCTCAAGAGGAGGCGCTCTCCACAGGAAAGGCGAGAGGAACTCCAGGGTCGTGCCACCATTCCCAGAGTCCCCAGATGTCTCAGTCCATTCCAGGGAAACCTGTTTTCCCTGCACTGCCTCGACTTTCAAGCCGAGGATCGACTCACACCACGGTGGCACGTGGACAGCCCTGTGGGAAAGCCTCGTGGGAAAGCCTCGAAAGCCTCGAGGGAAAGCCACAGATCCCTTGATCCACGCGAAGGAAGCGTGACACTGCTGCTACAGCTCGGAGGAAAGCGCACGTGCATGCCCCACTCGAGACGAGGACTGACTCCCCTGGGGAGACTCCAGAAGTACCCCAAGATCCATGTCAGCACTGGAGAGGAATCCTCAGGTTCCGGCACCGACTCCACACAAGGTCTTAGGCCCGGCATCGACGGGAGAGGAATCCCGAGAGGCCC
>NW_017201539.1:0-6659 GCF_001704415.2 Capra hircus | reverse complement strand
ACGAGGCTGGGAGACTCCAATGGTGCCTTCCTGGACTCAGCTCTGCTCCTTCCTTCCCCTTTGAACCTAGGCCCCAGATGTCCTTGTGGAAGAGTTAGGGGCCAGTGGGTTCCAATCTGCAGAGAGCTCTAGCAGTGAGAGCTCTGTCAGAGGGATGGGAAGTGAAACTGCAGGGCTCCTCCAGCTTTGTTTGGCCGCCCAGACTCACCGCTGTACTAGGAGCACCAGGCTCCCTGGGGCTGTGGATGGGGTCTGTAGCCCCCACACCCGGAGGCTGACTCCGTAGGCGCCTGGCCAGTGTGCCTGAAAAACGTGGGTTGGGGAGTGCTCTCCTTCCATCAGAGAAGTGCACAGGTGGTTTGGGCCTGGCCCTGCATCTCTGGGCTCCCGCCCACAGCCTCAGCTCAGGGGAAGCAGCGCCTGAGCCAAACCTGATGGAAGCGGTGCAGGAGAGATGAGGCCCTTTTATGCTGAGGCATATCCTGGCAAAACGCACATTCCCTCTGGAACTTCGAAATGGTACTTCACATTTTTGCTGCAACTCAGGAACTTTCCCAGCAATCCGAGAAAGGAAAGAGGGTCCAGCAAACCACAAGAGGAGCCTCATTTCCACCTCTTAATTGGAGATGAGAGATCCTTTCCCTGCTTCGTCGGGAAAGGATTCCTGGCGTTCACGTCGCATATTAAGAGGAGGCGGTCTCAATGAGAAAGTCGAGAGGAACTACAGGGTTCGTGCCCCATTGCAAAAGTCCCCAAATGTCTCAGTCCACTCGGAGGGACCTGATTTCCCTGCACTGCTTCGAATTTCACACCGAGTATCGAATCAAAAACGGTGTCACAGGTGACAGCACTGTGGAAAACCTCGGGAAAGCCTCAAGGAAAAGTCACGGATCCCTTTAGTAAGGGCGATGGGAATCCTGACACTGCTGATACAGCACGGGAGTAAAGCGGACGTGCATGTCCCACTCGAGAGGAGGACTGAGTCCACTGTGGAGATTCCAGAAGAACCCCAAGATCCATGACAGCACTGGAGAGGAATCTTCAGGTTTCAGCCCCGAGTCCACACAAGGTCTGAGGCCTCGGCATGGACTGGGGAGAAATCCGAGTGGCCCCTAGCAACTCGAATGGAGACTGGCCTTACCTAAGGCCACCAGAGCGAGTCCTTGAGGTCCCCGTCGAAACTCGAGAGGCACCTGTCGCAACACTAGAAAATCCAGGAGGTTCTCCCCCTCCAGGCGAAATGAGGCCCATTTCCGCTGAGGCCTTCGAGGCTAATCACACCTAACCTCATGAACTTCGAAAGGGGCCTTCACACCCTTGCTGCAACTCAAGTAGTTCCCAGACATACCCGTCTCCACTCGAGAGGAAGCACGAGGTTCCCCCCACATCCAGAAGAGCCCCGTTTCCGCCTCATAGCTCGAGATGAGGGATCCTTTCCATGCTTCGTCGGGAAAGAATTCCCGGCGTTTCCATCGCATCTCAAGAGGAGGTACTTTCAACAGGAAAGGCGAGAGGAACTCCAGGATTCAGCCACCATTTCAAGAGTCGCCCAGATGTGTTAGTCCATTCCAGAGGAACCTGTTTTCCCTGCACTGCCTCGACTTTCATGCCGAGGATCGACTCACAACACGGTGGCACGTGGGACACCCCTGTGGGAAAGCCTCGAGGGAAAGCCACAGATCCATTGATCCACCCGATCGGAAGCATGACAGTGCTGCTACAGCTCGGGAGGAAAGCGCACGTACATGCCCCCATTCGAGACTAGGACTGATTCCCATGGGAGAGACTCCAGAAGTACCCCAAGATCCATGTCAGCACTGGAGAGGAATCCTCAGGATCCGGCCCGACTCCACACAAGGACTCAGGTCCCGGCATCGAAGAGAGCGGAATCCCGTGAGGTCCCCTAGTAAGTCGCATGGGACTGGCCTATCATGAGGCCACCAGAGCGGGTCCCTGAGGTCCCTGTCACAAGTCGAGAGCACCTGCCACAACTCGAGAAAATCCACGAGGTTCTCCCCTCCAGGCGAGATGAGGCCCATTTGCACTGAGCGTCTCGAGGCTAATCACACCTAACTCTGGAACTTCCAAAGGGTCCGTCACACCCTTCCTGCAACTCAAGAACTTCCCCGACATACCAGTCTCCACTCGAGAGGAAGCACGAGGTCCCTCCCACATCCAGAGGAGCCCCGTTTCTGCCTCGTAGCTCGAGATGAGGGATCCTTTCCCTGCTTCTTCCGGAAAGAATTCCCGGCGTTCCCTTCGCATCTCAAGAGGAGGTGCTCTCCACAGGAAAGGCGAGAGGAACTTCAGGGTAGTGCCACCATTTCGAGACTCCCCAGACGTCTCAGTCCATTCCACAGGAACCTGTTTTCCCTTCACTGCCTCGGCTTTCACGCCGAGGATCGACTCACACCACCGTGGCACGTGGGACAGCCCTGTGGGAAAGCCTCGTGGGAAAGACTCGAGGGAAAGCCACAGATCCTTGGTCCATGCAAGGGGAAGCGTGACACTGCTGCTACAGCATGGGAAGAAAGGGCACGCTGATGCCCCCACTCGAGACGAGGCCTCACTCCTTGTGGAGACTCCAGAAGTACCCCAAATCCATGTCAGCACTGGAGAGGAATCCTCAGGTTGGCCCCGACTCCACACAAGGTCTTAGGCCCCGGCATCGACGGGAGAGGAATCACGAGAGGCCCCTAGCAACACGCATGAGACTGGCCTTTCTGCGGCCGCCAGAGCGGGTCCCTGAAGTCCCCGTCGTAACTCGAGAGCACCTGCTGAAACTCGGGAATATCCAGGAGCCTCTCCATTCCAGGCGACATGAGGCCCATTTCCGCTGAGGCATCTCGAGACTAACCACACCTAACCTCTGGAACTTCCAAAGGGTCCTTCACACCCTTGCTGCAACTCAAGAAGTTCCCCGACATACCCGTTCCTCTTCACATTCTGCCATAATGGTGTGTCATCTGCATATCTAAGTTGATTGATATTTCTACCGGCAATCTTGATTCCAGCTCATGTATCTTCCATCCCAGCATTTTTCATGATGTACTCTGCATATAAGTTAAATAAACAGGGTGACAATATACAGCCTTGACATACTCCTTTTCCTTTTTGGAACCAGTCTGTTGTTCCATGTCCTGCTCTAACTGTTGCTTCCTGACCTTCATCCAGATTTCTCAAGAGGCAGGTTAGGTGGTCTGGTATTCCCATCTCTTTCAGAATTGTGGCTAAAACAACAGTATAAGGACCTTTCCAATGTCACAGGCCAGGAATTGTGTTTCCAGTCATTGAGCACACCTGATCACATGAGCACAAATTCATGATCTGTTCTCAAGGGGGAATGAGATTCTTTTTATACAACTTAGTTACCTGATTTATTACCTTACCTAATTGTTCCATCTGCTGTGAAATCCCACCCCCTTACTTGTGGTAAATCTGCTAACACTGCCTCACTGTGGAGGGTCTCCCATAGAAAATTTCATAAGGACAACAACTGTGGGAATGTGCGGTTACCCGTAATATGAGTAAGTCTGCCGGAAGCAAGCCCATCCATGTACAGTCAGTCTCTATGATCCATTTTGAAAGTGTCTCTTCAAGAGTTTGGTTGTTTCTTTCCACCATTCCAGAACACTGGGCCTATATGCTGTAATGTATTTCCACTGATATTTAGAGCTTCACATACCTGTTAATTAACGCGCGCTACAAAGACAGGGCCATTGTCGGATTCTATACTGGTTGGAAACCCAAGTCTGGAATTATTTCTCAATCAGCGAGCTACTTCATTTTTTTTCAGATCAGGTAGGGAAGGCTCTGCCCAACCGGAGAAGGTACCTACTATTCTAGTAAGTCATGATAACAGGTGACTGCCTTTGCTTCCCCGAAGGACACTCGCTTTCCCTGCATCCTGAGAACTCCACGTCTCAGCAGTTGGAAAAGCGCTTCTTGGAGGTCATTATTCAGGGGCAATTCCCCTGGAGCCCGGGGCCATAGGAGCGGCTCCACACTCCCAGAGAAGGCAGAGCCACAGCCACACATCTGTCCCATCCCTTTGCTCTGTAGGAGAGCTCTAGTGAGCCTAGGTCTGTCAGGAAAATTCTTGGCTCCTATGGGGACACATTCTATGTGTGAAACTGCATCCAGGACCTAGGGGCCACAGGGCGCCTGTTTCTCTCGGGGGCGGAGGGTGGGGGGCCTGAAGCAGTGCGGCCCAGCAACAGCTTCCACATCCATCCAATTGCTCTTTCTTACTCTGATAGAACTAGCTTTGTTCAGTCTTTGGCAATTTGGAGGCAAGCGGGCCCCACTTCCTCCCAAGGAAGCATGGGACCTACTTTGAGTGGAAAGGCCCCTCACGGAGCTGAACCAGGAAGGCACCCAGTCATGTCTGACACATTCCTGCATCCTGCTTCTTTCATGAGCAATACTGCTATAAGCTAGGAATGTCTTTCCAAGGCTCAGAAGGACAGGGGAGATGCATGGTGCTGCCTCTGGAATTTCGGTCCTCTGAGCAGACCTGGAGGTCTCCCCTTGAAGAAGCTAACCAGTTTCTTCCAAATACAGGCTTGCAAACACACACTGGTGGCTGCCTCTTCTTCCCTGAAGGACGATCACTTTCCCCGCATCCTGTGAACTCTGCATCCCAGCCTGCTGGAAAAGCGCTTCTTGGAGGTCATTTTCAGGGACAATTTTCCCTTGGAGCCCGGGGCCGTAGGGAGGGCCCCATGCTCGCTGGGAAAGGCAGAGTCACATCCACAGTCTGTTCTACCCCTTTTGCCCTGTAGGAGAGCTCTAGTGAGCCTAGGTCTGTCAGGAAAATTTCTTGTCTCCTACGGGGACACACCCTGTGTGTTAACCTGCATATCGGACCTAGGGCCACAGGGCGCCTGTTCCTCTCGGGGGGGACCCTGAAGTGGTGCGGCCCAGCAACAGCCTGAACATCCATCCGATTGCTCTTTCCTTCCTTCTGATAGAGCTAGCTTTGCTTCTCGCTTTGGCATTTCGGAAGCCAGGGGGAGCCCCACCGCTGTTGTCCTGGGGTCTATTGGAGGTACCAAGTCTATTGGACCCCAGCATGGCACCCGACCCCCTCAGACACACTCCCGCAGCCTCCTTCCCCATGGGCAGGACTGTTCTGACCTAGGAATGTGTTCCCAAGGCTCAGAAAATGCAGGGAGACACACGGCCCTGACTCTGGAACTGAGGCCGTTGGAGCAGGCCTGGAGGTCTGACGTCTGAGACGCCAAACACTTGCTGCAAGATACAGGTGTGAAAACACACTCTCTGGGGCTGCCTTTCCTTCCTCCAAGGAAGAGAGCTCTTCCAGTCTCCTCCGTGCTGAGTCATACAAGCTGGAAAGGTCTGGCTTAGAGGCATTTCTCAGCGGCAATGGCCCCTGAGGCCCTGCACCCAGGGAGGGATCCTACCCTCCCAGGGGAAGTCAAAGCAACCTCCAACAGCTGTTCTATCATGTTTCCTCTGCAGGAGGGAGCTAGTGAGCCCAGGTCTGTCTGGAACGTTCTTGGATCCTGCGGGGAAATCATCCTGGGAGCCCACCTGGATACCAGTCGTAGGGGCTAAAATTTGCATTTTCCTTCCTTGGAGCCCTAACGCAGTACAGCCTAGCAACTGCTTGAAAATCCATCCTGTTGCTGTTTTCTTCCCTCTGACAGAGCGAGCTTTGCTCCCATTTTGGGATTTCAGAGGCAAGGTGGTGGCCTGCAACTCCTTGCCTGGGGTCCATTGGAGGTGCAAGGTGCCCTCGACCAGGTGACCCAGCATGACACTGGCCCCTCAGACACACTCCGCAGCCTGCTTCCCCATGGGCAGGACTGCTCTCACCTAGGAATGTGTTGCAAGGCCAGGAAACTGCAGGAGACACAAGGCCCTGATTCTGGCATTGAGTCTGTTGGAACAGGCCTGCAGGTCTTACGTCTAACAAGCCAAACACTTGCTGCAAGATACAGGCCTGAAAAACACTCTTGGGCTGCCTTTCCTCCTCCAAGGAAGAGAGTTTTCTCAGCCTCCTGTGGGCTGAGAGTCACACAGGGCTGAAAGCACTTGCTGGGAGATTATTTTTCATTGGCCATGGCCCCTGAGGCCCTGTGCTCAGGGAGGCTCCCCCCTCCCAGGGAAAGTCAAAGGAAGCTCCAAACGGCTGTTCAATCATGTTTCTGAGAGAGTCATTGCCAAGGCAGGTTTATAAGAAGTTCAAGGGTCCCCAAGGAGAGAGGCTCTAGAATTCTCAAGGAGGAAGAAAGCACAAACTGTTTTTCCTCTACATTCTTAGGATTATATAACAATCATGCATCCTTCTGAGGATGGTCTTGGAAAAAACCTTCTGGCTAATCCTGTTATCTTAAAATGTCAATTATGGGAGTAGGTCTAGTGAGTCTTTACAACCTCCAGAATTCTTTTGTTCGTTGTCATAACTTATTGGAGAGTATATAACTCCATTACTAACACTAGCAAGGGGGTACGCTTTCTGCCCCTTGTGATGTCTCTGTCAGAAGCTTTCTCTATCTCCTTTATCCTTTAATAAAACTCTATTGCACAAAAGCTCTGAGCAATCAAGCCTCGTCTTGGGCCCTGGATTGAATTCGTCTCCTCCATAAGCCAAGAATCCCAGCATCTTTTCGGTTCAGCAACAATATTTCATT
>NW_017201538.1:0-6660 GCF_001704415.2 Capra hircus | reverse complement strand
GGAGGGAGGTGGGAGGGGGGTTCATGTTTGGGAACGCATGTAAGAATTAAAGATTTTAAAAATTTTAAAAAAAATAAAAAATTAAAAATTAATTAATTAATTAATTAATAAAATAAAAAAAAAAATAAATCAACTTTGTATCATTCCAGAAATTTCCTAAGCAGACACAAGTGAGTGTATGTAAATATCAGTTTTCACAAATGTAATCATCCTGCCCATAATGTCTGCATCTCACCTTTTTCTCTCAAGAATGTATCTTGGTTGGTTCCTATCAATACTTATAAATTTTTTAAGTGGTTTACCTATATCCATTGTGAGGATAGTACCATTTCCTTAACAGTATGGACACAGATTGTTTCCAGGTTTTTGTTATATAAACTTTATAGCATAAAACATCTTAAATGTACATCTTTGTGTACTTTCACAAGATAAAATCTTAAATGCAAAATTATTGGGTCCAACAAAAACATACGTTTAAAATACTGGAAAATATTGCCCACTGTTCTTTAACCTGTTTGTGCCCTTAAGCAGATTTTGTTCTTTGGCAAGTGAAAGAGTGTTTTAAAAATTTTTAACTTCACATATTAACAAAGAAGAAGGATTTTAAAAGTAGCCACTGCTTCTTTTCTCTGTTGCCTATGAAGAGTGACTGAAATATTGTGTTTACAAAAGAGGGTCAGGAGTCCAGCTGCCTGATGGTG
Source organism: Capra hircus (assembly GCF_001704415.2). NCBI lineage: Eukaryota > Metazoa > Chordata > Mammalia > Artiodactyla > Bovidae > Capra > Capra hircus. The sequence continues at coordinate 5,959 of NW_017201538.1, read as the reverse complement.
GTTTCTCATTAGTGCCTGTTGGCCAGGTTTTCAGAGGCAGCATAATGTAGAAAACTGCATGTTTTTCTGCAAGCCTGGCTTTCTAATAACTTTCCATTTGTAGTATCAGTAGTGTGATAGCAAGCCTAAAACTTGCTGGCTACAAAAGAGAAATTTCTCTATTCTTAATTCAATAAAACAATACAGAAGGCACAAACTGATAAGAAGCAGAGTGGTTTTGCCAAATATTAGTGAATTCCGGGCCTGTCAGTATACCTACTTTTAAACGTCCAAGGCATATGTTCAAGGTAAAATCATCTCCATAAGTTGTAGCTAAATTTACAAAGTGAAGAGATCATTTTCATGGTAGAAAATGAAGTGTCTTTACCATCGCAAGGGCTTTTCACTCTGGCAATGCTGCAAGTGTTTTGCAGAGCACCATGCACATCACAGTCACTCGGTACGTATTTCTGGGCCTGCAGATCTTGCACCGTATTAAAGGTCTTTCCTACCTTAAAAATCAGCTCTCATCCTGAACATGCCCATGGTGACTAAGGACAATCAGTCATTCCCATTGTGCTCTTCCGCAATTCTGTCTATCTGGAACTATGCGTTTCTAAGAAACAGCCTCTCTTGCTGGAACCTTTCTCATCCTTGCCTTGGCAGGGTCTAGTGGGATGGATCATCTTTAGATCAAGGCATCTCTCCTAAACCTACATCACTGCAAAATATAACTACTGAACTAAGGCTATCTTAAGAGTGAAAGGTGTGTCATAAATGATATTTCTTTTAAAAATCACATTTATTTATTCTTATTTTTGGCTGCATTTGATCTTCTTTGCTGCGGTGTGTGGCTTTCTCTAGTTGTCGTGAGCTGGGAGTACTCTCTAGTTGTGGTGTTCGGGGATCCAGAGCACAGGCACAGTAGCTTGGCACACAGGTTTAGGTTCCCCACAGCATGTGGAATCCTCTGGACCAGGGATCAAACCTGTGTCTCCGTCATTGGCAGGCAAACTCTTGCCCACTGGACCACTAGAGAAGTCCCACCTAAGATGATTTTAATCATAAAGTATGAAATTGACACTCATGCGGCAACAACATTAACAATAATAGCTAACTTCTATCGAGCATGCTAGTTTCTGTTATTATCAAATGCCTTCCTATATATCAGGAACTCTAATCACTTTCCATACACTGAATAATTTAATCCCTACAACTATCAAGGATGTACACTGTCACCCTGCTTATTTAACTTATATGCAGAGCACATCATCATGCAAAATGTCAGACTGGATGAAGCACAAGCTGGAATGAAGATTGCCAGGAGAAATATCAATAACCTCAGATATGCAGAGGACACCACCTTTATGACAGACAGTGAAGAGGAACTAAAGAGCTCTGATGAAAGTGAAAGAGGAAAGTGATAAAGTTGGCTTAAAACTCAATATTCAAAAAATGAAGATCATGGCATCCTGTCCCGCTACTTCATGGCAGAATGATGGGAAAACAATGGAAACAGTGACAGGTTTTATTTTCCTGGGCTCCAAAATCACTGCAGATGGTGACTGCAGCCATGAAATTAAAAGATGCTTGCTCACTGGAAGAAAAGCTATGACCAATCTAGACAGCATATTAAAAAGCAGAGACATTACTTTGCTGACAAAGGTCCATCTCGTCAAAGCTATTGTTTTTCCAGTAGTCATGTATGGATGTGAGAGTTGGACTATAAAAGAAAGCTGATGCTTTTGAACTGTGGTGCTGGAGAAAGACTCTTGAGAGTCCCTTGGACTGCAAGGAGATCCAACCAGTCCATGCTAATGGAAATCAACCCTGAATATTCATTGAAAGGACTGATGCTGAAGCTGAAACTCCAATACTTTGGCCACCTGATGCAAAGAACTGACTCATTGGCAAAGGCCCTGATGCTGGGAAAGATTGAAGGCAGAGCAGAAGGGATGACAAAGAATGAGATGGTTGGATGGCATCACTGACTCAATGGACATGATTTTGAGCAAGCTCTGGGAGTTGTTGAGGAACAGGGAAGCTGGCGTGGTGCAGTCCATGGGGTTGCAAAGAGTAGGACACGGACTGAGCTGAACTGAATTCATGCAACAACTCTATGAGGAAGGCACTATTATTCAGTTCATTTTACTAACGAGAACAATGAGGCCCAGAGAGTTAAGTATATTCCCCATGGTCACACAGCTAGTAAGTGGCAGAGAATGGAGATCTGAATCCTTCTCTCTGATTCCAAAGCCCCTGTCCTTTCTTTTAGGATCTGGAAAGACTCTATTTCCCATTCTTCTCCACCACCAGCTAAAAAAAGGAAAAAGTCAGAAGCAATGTGCCACATCTGGAACTAATAATGATTTCAAAATGCAGGGCAAGTTACCTTGTCTGAATCCTGAATTATTTTGACATTCTCTGTACCAAATTTTTCACCATAAAGTTTAACAAGTCTCAGGGAAATCTCTGAGAGGCTGTGAGCTTTGGCTCTTTATAGATGTACTCTTTCATCCTCTTCTTCAAAAAAGACTATTATAAAATTAAACATAGAATACTTTATAAACATTATGAGCAAATGCAGCATTTAGAGAACATCTACTAAGTAATCAGAAATAATTGCTAGATTTTTAAATAATAGTTCTAAAAGCCACATGCATATATTGTAGCTGAAATAAATGAGAACGTTCAAACTCACAGTCATATGAGCATGTCATTGGCCTGAAGGATTTTACACTCGATTTTTCATCACTTGCATACTTACCTGATTTTTATTTGAAAACTTTCAGTACTGGGTATTAAAGAAACACATAAGAAGCTGACTGAATTGAAACTGAAGGAAACGTTCAAATCTTATATGCTGTGCTCTGCCCTCGTGGACTAAATATGGAAACCAAAGTGAACATTACATGAGAAAAGGGTCACACCTGCTGTTGGGACAGGTGCTTTACCCAGACAGAACCCTAGAACCAGTAGCTGCTGCTATGGTAACCTAATAATTCAAGGTGAATGTTTAAAGAGGAAAGCAACTTGATGAACTACAGTATACTTACTGGGCCATAAAAGGCAACTCTGAAGAAGGCCTAAAAGTCTTTTCTTTGCGTGCATAAGCCTCCAAAATTTTTGTGTAAGCTCCATGAAGAGTTCTATAAACTTAAGTTTCTGAAAATATGAGAATTAACAAATTAGCTTTAGTGTTTGGTTAGTATGAAATGTCTACAATAAATGAATAAGGGGAAAAAAAACAACACCATTTCCTTTTCAAAATGGTTTTTGGTGGTCACTCGCACTCCCTTTCCCATGGTCACAGAAAAAATGCCTTAACAAATTTAGGTGAGAGGTAGAGCTTAAAATGGTCAAATAACACTGTAATTCTAAATATCATGCTTCATGTCATTCATATCTCAATGGTAGCGTATACATTAAAAGCACTGTGTTATTGACTACTTTTTTCTTTATGTCTGAATTGTTGTAACTGAAAAAGAAGCAAAATGCTTTGCTTGACCCCTAAGGTGGAAAGATGCGAATAAACAATCATGCAAACACTTTAGGAGAGGAAAGTAAAATGCAGACACAAAAATAACAGCAAAAGCCTGAGTGGGGAGTGCTTTTATAACAAGTTCACAGACACTCCAAAAAATATATTCTTCTACACACCCAGAAAAGGGAATGTACTCTGCAAAGAACATTATCTCAAATGTGAAAAGACACCATACAGAACAGGAGAAAATGTTTGCAAATCACATATCTGATGTTTTCTTATCCAAAAAATATAAGGAACTCTCATAGTTCAACAAATGACAAACAACCCAATTTAAAAGTGAGCAAAGGACTGAAAGATATCTCTCCAGAGACTATATGAAAACGGCCAACAAAGACATGAAAAGCTGTTTCAAAATCGTGAATCAGTAAGGAAATAGAAAGCAAAACCACAATGTGACACCATTTCACATGCACTAGGTTCAAAGAAGAAGCCTCAAACACAAGTGCCAATCAGATCTGCTGGTGGGAAGGTAAAAGGGATAAACAATTTGGTGGTTTCTCAAAAGTTAACAGGATTACTCTGTGACTCAGCAATTCCCCTCTTAGGTATTTATCCAAGATAAACAAAAACATGCCCACACAGAAACTTACTCATAACTGTTTAGACCAGCTCTATTTGTAACAGCCAAAATGTGGAAACAACCCAAACATACAAACAAATTTTGGCGTAGCCATACCATGGAATATCATTCAGCCATGAAAAAGGAATGAAGTTCTGATCTAAGTTACAACTTGAATGAACCTCTAAATATTATGCTAAGTAAAAGAAGCCACACACAAAAGGTCACATCTTGCATTCATCTTTTTATGACACGTCCAGAACAGGCAAATCCATAGACGGAAAGCAGATTAGTGGTCACCAGTGGGGTGAGGGAGGGGTGAAGAGTGATTCCTGGAAGGAGACGGAGATTTTCCTGGGAAGATAAAAATGTTTTGAAACTAGAGACAGGTGGTTGGAGCATAGTATTAAGACTGCGCTAAATGCTACTGAACTGCAAAACTAGAAAATGGTTCATTGTACGCTGGTGAATTTCATTTCAGTGCTAAAAGGGCAGACCGGAAGCAGATGTTCTTTCTTTCACATTCTTTCCATACTATCTTCTGCAGTTGAAGCCAATTTGAGGGAAGTGTTCCTCCCTTTATGGCTGCTGTGGTTTCACACTTTTCAGCTCATCCCATAAAGAACACTGAAGAATTACTTCATCCCATGCAGGATGCTTCAGAATCTATTCAGATGCTTGCCTCTCTACAAGGAAATAGAGTCGTTCCCCCAATAGAAACTACTGTTTCCTTTAATGTGTAGGGAAGATATATTTTTTCTTTTTTCCCTATTAGTCAAGTGAGTAGCAAAATGTTCTCTGGGTTTCTAATAACCTGGTCTTCAACTTAAAAAGAGTAGGTACTTTGGCACTTTTACAAAGGTTCTTAGGAGGCAATGCTTTGACAGAAAGAGCAATGCCAATTTTGTCTTGTCTCATAAGCTACTGTTTGTCATCAGCAGGACATAGATTTAATTACTTAACTCATTTTTAATATAATCACTTGAAATCCACTATGATTTTTCAGCCATGTCCCCATATACAGCAAAAGCAGGGCAAAGAGTAGGAAGACCCAGAACCCAGGAAGAAAAAGTGAGTTTGATAAGAGCCAATTTGAGAAGAGATGGAAACACTACACAGATGACATTAAATGTATTTTTTCACTCTGGGACCCTTCAACAATGAAAGGCTACTTGCTACATATGTTTAAGGATAAACTGATTTGCTTTTAAAAATGGCTTGAGTCTTAAATCACTGCTTTCCAGCATAGCAGGGTAGAAAATTATGATATAGACTCAGATTCCTGAACATAAAAAATCCTGTTGAGTGCTGGTGGCAACAGCTATACTACTGTTCTTTAGTAATTCCCCTTGATCAAAGATTTATGTGGCAGACAAAACTGGAAAAGCTCCTCATAAAAGGGTAATTCCTAGTAACTTATTATCTCCACTACTGTCATCTGCTAGCAACTTTAGTCTCACCATCAAATTGCAAAATAGAATTACACCTATATCTCCTCCAGACATCATGGAAATCCAGTAACTTTTTGTTTTTAGTGAGGACAACATGGATTATTCTCTGCCATGAGTGGAGAAGGGGAGATTGCTAGTAAAAATGCTGTAGGAACAACTGGCATAATGTTAATTCCAATACAGATTTGGAACATTGCATCCTTAATTTCATTTGGTTTTTCCAATGGTCATGTGCGGATGTGAGAGTTGGATTGTGAAGAAAGCTGAGCACTGAAGAATTGATGCTTTTGAACTGTGGTGCTGGAGAAGACTCTTGAGAGTCCTTTGTACTGCAAAGAGATCCAACCAGTCCATTCTGAAGGAGATTCCCAGCCCTGGATTTCTTTGAAGGAATGATGCTACAAGCTGAAACTCCAGTACTTT
>NW_017201537.1:0-6660 GCF_001704415.2 Capra hircus | reverse complement strand
TTTGGCCACTTGATGTGAAAGCTGACTCACTTGGAAGTTGCTTTGATTGCCTGTGAGTGTGGAGAGCCCTCCCTGGCAAAGGCCTCAGGGTCATTGCCACTGAATCACGACCTCCAAGCAAGCGCATTCCAGCTGTGTGACATTCAGGAAGCAGGAGACTGGGAAAACTATCTTCCTTAGAGGAAGGAAAGTCATCCACAGAGAGTGTGTTTTCAGGCCTCTCTTTGCAGCAAGTGTTTTGCTTCTCAGACATCAGAGCTGCAGGCTTGCTCTGAGGGCCTCAATTGCAGAGTCAGGGCTGTGTGTCTCACTGCACTTTCCAAGCATTGCAGACACATTCCTAGGTTGGAGCATGCTTCCCATGAGAAAGAAGCCTCGGGAGGTGTCTGAGCGGGCTGAGCCATGCTAGGGTCACCTAGTCGAGGGCACCTTGCACATCCAATGGGCCCAGCGAGTAGCTATGGACCGCCCTTCGTTGAGACATCCCAAAGCAGGGAACAAAGCTAGCTCTCAGAAGGAGGAAAACAGCAATGGGATGGATTTTCAAGCATTGCTAAGTCACACCACGTTAGGGCTCCCGGGAGAAATGCAAATTTTGGCCTCTAGGCCAGTATCCAGATGTGTGCACAGGATATTTTCCCACAGGATCCAAGAAATGTTCCAGACAGACCTAAGCTCACTAGCTCTCTCCTGCAGAGGAAATGAAATATTGTTGCTGAACCACGAAAAAGATGCTGGATTCTTGGCTTATGAGGAGAAGAATTCAATCCAGGGCCCAAGACGAGGCTTGATTGCTCAGAGCTTTTGTGCAATAGAGTTTTATTAAAGGATAAAGGAGATAGAGAAAGCTTCTGACAGAGACATTACAAGGGCAGAAAGCGTACCCCTTGCTAGTGTTAGTAATGGAGTTATATACTCTCCAATAAGTTATGACAACGAACAAAAGAATGTCTGGAGGTTGTAAAGACTCACTAGACCTACTCCCATAATTTACATTTTAAGATAACAGGATTAGCCAGAAGGTTTTTTCCAGAGACCGTCCTCAAGAAGGATGCATGATTTATATAATCCTAAGGAAAGTAGAGGGAAAAACAGTTTGTCCTTCCTTCCTCCTTGAGAATTCTAGACCCCTCTCTCCTTGGGGACCCTTGAACTTCTTAGAAACCTGCCTTGGCAATGACTCTCTCAGAAACATGATTGAACAGCCGTTTGGAGCTTCCTTTGACTTTCCCTGGGAGGGAGGGAGCCTCCCCTGAGCACAGGGCCTCAGGGGCCATGGCCAATGAAAAATAATCTCCCAGCAAGTGCTTTTCAGCCCTGTGTGACTCTCAGCCCACAGGAGGCTGAGAAAACTCTCTTCCTTGGAGGAAGGAAAGGCAGCCAAGAGTGTGTTTTCAGGCCTGTATCTTGCAGCAAGTGTTTGGCTTGTTAGACAGAAGACCTGCAGGCCTGTTCAACAGACTCAATTCCAGAATCAGGGCCTTGTGTCTCCCTGCAGTTTCCTGGCCTTGCAAACACATTTCTAAGTGAGAGCAGCCCTGCCCATGGGGAAGCAGGCTGCGGAGTGTGTCTGAGGGGCCAGGTGTCATGCTGGGTCACCTGGTCGAGGCACCTTGCACCTCCAATGGACCCCAGGCAAGGAGTTGCAGGCCACCACCTTGCTTCTGAAATCCCAAATGGGGAGCAAAGCTCGCTCTGTCAGAGGAAGAAAACAGCAACAGGATGGATTTTCAAGCAGTTGCTAGGCTGTACTGCGTTAGGCTCCAAGGAAGGAAAATGCGAATTTTAGCCCCTACGACTGGTATCCAGGTGGGCTCCCAGGATGATTTCCCCGCAGGATCCAAGAACGTTCCAGACAGACCTGGGCTCACTAGCTCCCTCCTGCAGAGGAAACATGAGAGAACAGCTGTTTGGAGGTTGCTTTGACTTCCCCTGGAGGTAGGATCCCTCCCTGGGTGCAGGGCCTCAGGGCCATTGCCGCTGAGAAATGCCCTCTAAGCCAGACCTTTGCAGCCTTGTATGACTCAGCACGGAGGAGACTGGAAAAGCTCTCTTCCTTGAGGAAGGAAAGGCAGCCCCAGAGAGTGTGTTTTCACACCTGTATCTTGCAGCAAGTGTTTGGCGTCTCAGACGTCAGACCTCCAGGCCTGCTCCAACGGCCTCAGTTCCAGAGTCAGGGCCGTGTGTCTCCCTGCATTTTCTGAGCCTTGGAACACATTCCTAGGTCAGAACAGTCCTGCCCATGGGAAGGAGGCTGCGGAGTGTGTCTGAGGGGGTCGGTGCCATGCTGGGTCCAATAGACCCGGTACCTCCAATAGACCCCAGGACAACAGCGGTGGGGCTCCCCCTGGCTTCCGAAATGCCAAAGCGAGAAGCAAAGCTAGCTCTATCAGAAGAAGAAAAGAGCAATCGGATGGATGTTCAGGCTGTTGCTGGGCCGCACCACTTCAGGGTCCCCCCGAGAGGAACAGGCGCCCTGTGGCCCCTAGGTCCGATATGCAGGTTAACACACAGGTGTGTCCCCATAGAGCCAAGAATTTTCCTGACAGACCTAGGCTCACTAGAGCTCTCCTACAGGGCAAAAGGGGTAGAACAGACTGTGGATGTGACTCTGCCTTTCCCAGCGAGCATGGGCCCTCCCTATGGCCCCGGGCTCCAGGGAAAATTGTCCCTGAAAAATGACCTCCAAGAAGCGCTTTTCCAGCAGGCTGTGATGCAGAGTTCACAGGATGCGGGGAAAGTGATCGTCCTCAGGGAAGAAGAGGCAGCCACCCAGTGTGTGTTTGCAAGCCTGTATTTGGAAGAAACTGGTTAGCTCCTTCAAGGGGAGACCTCCAGGTCTGCTCAGAGGACCGAAATTCCAGAGGCAGCACCATGCATCTCCCCTGTCCTTTCTGAGCCTTGGAAAGACATTCCTAGCTTATAGCGGTATTGCTCATGAAGAAGCAGGATGCAGGAATGTGTCAGACATGACTGGGTGCCTTCCTGGGTTCAGCTCCGTGAGGGCCTTTCCACTCAAAGTAGGTCCCATGCCTCCTTGGAGGAAGTGGGGCCCGCTTGCCTCCAAATTGCCAAAGGCTGGAACAAAGCTAGTTCTATCAGAGGTAAGAAAAGAGCAATTGGATGGATGTGGAAGCTGTTGCTGGCCGCACTGCTTCAGGCCCCCACCCCTTCCCCCGAGAAACAGCGCCCTGTGGCCCCTAGGTCCTGGATGCAGTTTCACACATAGAATGTGTCCCCATAGGAGCCAAGAATTTTCCTGACAGACCTAGGCTCACTAGAGCTCTCCTACAGAGCAAAGGGATGGGACAGATGTGTGGCTGTGGCTCTGCCTTTCCCTGGGAGTGTGGAGCCGCTCCCTATGGCCCCGGCTCCAGGGGAAGTTGCCCCTGAATAATGACCTCCAAGAAGCGCTTTTCCAACTGGCTGAGACGTGGAGTTCTCAGGATGCAGGAAAGCGAGTGTCCTTCGGGAAGCAAAGGCAGTCACCTGTTATCATGACTTACTAGAATAGTAGGTACCTTCTCCGGTTGGGCAGAGGCCTTCCCTACCTGATCTGAAAAAGAAAATGAAGTAGCTCGCTGATTTGAGAAATAATTCCCAGACTTGGGTTTCCAACCAGTATAGAATCCGACAATGGCCCTGTCTTTGTAGCCACGTTAATTAACAGGTATGTGAAGCTCTAAATATCAGTGGAAATTACATACAGCATATAGGCCTCAGGGAAATGGGCCTCATCTCGCCTGGAGGGGAGAACCTCCTGGATTTTACCCAGTTGCGGCAGGTGCTCTCGAGTTACGATGCGGACCTCAGGGACCCGCTCTGGTGGCCTCAGGAAAGGCCAGTCCCCATGCGAGTTACCAGGGGGCCTCTAGGGATTCCTCACCCATCGATGCCGGTGCCTAAGACCTTGTGTGGAGTCGGGGCCAGACCCTGAGGATGCCTCTCCAGTGCTGACATGAGTCTTTCCATACTTCTGGAGTCTTGCCACGGGATTCAGTCCTCATCTCATGGGGGCATGCACCTGCCAATTCCTCACGGCTGTAGCAGCAGTGTCACGCTTTCTGACGTGTGGATCAAGGGATCTGTCGCTTTCCATTGAGGCTTTCACACGAGGCTTTCCAACAGGGCTGTCCCACGTGCCACGGTGGTGTGAGTCGATCCTCGCGTGAAATTCGAGGCAGTGCAGGGAAAACAGGTTCTTCTGGAATGGACTTAGACATCTGGGGACTCTTGGAATGCTGGCAAGACCCTGGAGTCCCTCTCGCCTTTCCTGTGGAGATCTCCTCCTCTTGAGATGCGACGGGAACACGGGAATTCTTTCCCACCCACGCAGGAAAGAATCCCTCCTCTTAAGCTAGGAGGCGGAAACGGGGCTCCTGGATGTGGGCGGGACTGTTGTGCTTCCTCTCGAGTGGAGACGGGGTATGTCGGGGAACTTCTTGAGTTGTAGCAAGGTGTGAAGGACCCTTTGGAAGTTCCAGAGGTTAGGTGATTAGCCTCGAGACGCCTCAGCGGAAATGGGCCTCATCTCGCCTGGAGGGCAGAACCTCCTGGATTTTCTCCAGTTACAGCAGGTGCTCTCGACATACGACGGGACCTCAGGGACCGGGGTGGTGGCCTCAGGAAAGGCCAGTCCCCATACAAGTTGCTCGGTGGCCTCTCGGATTCCTCTCCCGTCGATACCGGGGGCCTAAGACCTTGTGTGGAGTCGGTGCCGGAACCTGAGGATTCCTCTCCAGGGATGACATGGATCTTGGGGAAATTCTGGAGTCTCCCCAGGGAGTCAGTCCTCGTTGAGTGGGCATGCAGGTGCGCTTTCCTCCCAAGCTGTAGCAGCAGTGTCACGCTTCCCTTCGCGTGGATCAAGGGATCTGTGGCTTTCCCTCGAGGCTTTCCCACGAGGCTTACCCACAGGGCTGTCTCACGTGCCACCGTGGTGTGAGTCGATCCTCGGCTTGAAAGTCGAGCAGTGCAGGGAAAACAGTTTTCCCTAGAATGGACTGAGACATCTGGGTGACTCTGCTAATTGTGGCACGACCCTGGAGTCCCTCTCGCCTTTCCTGTGGAGAGCACCTCCTCTTGAGAGCGACGGGAACGCGGGAAATTCTTTCCCGACCACGTAGGGGAAAGGATCCCTCCTCTCGAACTAGGAGGCGGAAACGGGCCTCCTCTGGATGTGGGCGGGACTCTCGTGCTTCCTCTCGAGTGGAGACGGGTATGTCGGAGAACTTCTTGAGTTGCAACAAGGGTGTGAAGACCCTTTGGAAGTTCCAGACGTTAGTGTGATTAGCCTCGAGACGCCTCAGCGGAAATGGGGCCTCATCTCGCCTGGAGGGGAGAACCTCCTGGATTTTCTCGAGTTGCGGCAGGTGCTCTCGACTTACGACGGGACCTCAGGGACCCGCTCTGGTGGCCTCAGGAAAGGCCAGTCCCCAATCGAGTTGCTCGGGGGCTCTTGGATTCCTCTCCCGTCGATGCCAGGGCCTAAGACCTTGTGTGGAGTTGGTGCCGGAAACTGAGGATTCCTTCCCAGTGCTGACATGGATCTTGGGTAGTTTGGAGTCTCCCCAGGGGAGTCAGTCCTCTTCTCGAGTGGGGGCATGCACGTGCGCATTCCTCCCGAGCTGTAGCAGCAGTGTCACGCTTCCCTTCGCGTGGATCAAGGGATCTGTGTCTTTCCGGCTTTCCACAGGCTTTCCCACGAGGCTTTCCCACAGGGCTCCCACGTGCCACCGTGGTGTGAGTCGATCCTCGGCTTGAAAGACGAAGCAGTGCAGGGAAAACAGGTTTCCCTGGAATGGACGGAGACATCTCGGGGACTCTGGGAATGGTGGCACGACCCTGGAGTTCCTCTCGCCTTTCCAGTTGAGAGCTCCTCCTCTTGAGATGTGACGGGAACGCTGGCATTCTTTCTCGACCACGCAGGGAAAGATCCCTCCTCTCGAGATAGGAGGAGGAAACGGGATCCTCTGTATGTGAGCGGGACTCTCGTGCTTCCTCTCGAGTGGAGACAGTATGTCGGGGAACTTCTTGAGTTGCAGCAACGGTGTGAAGGACCCTTTGGAAGTTCCAGAGGATAGGTGGATTAGCTCGAGTCGCCTCAGCGGAAATGGGCCTCATCTCGCCTGGAGGGGAGAACCTCCTGGATTTTCTCGAGTTGCGGCAGGTGCTCTCGACTTACGACGGGACCTCAGGGACCCGCTCTGTGGCCTCACGGAAAGGCCAGTCCCCATGCGAGTTGCTCGGAGGCCTCTCGCGGATTCTCTCCCTTGATGCCGGGCCTAAGACCTTGTTGGAGTCGGTGCCGGAACCTGAGGATTCCTCTCCAGTGCTGACGTGGATCTTTGGGTACTTCTGGAGTCTCCCCAGGGGAGTCAGTCCTCGTCGATTGGGGGCATGCACGTGCGCTTTCCTCCGAGCTGTAGCAGCAGTGTCACGCTTCCCTTCGCGTGGTTCAAGGGTTCTGTGTCTTTCCCTCGAGCTTTCCCACGAGGCTTTCCCACAGGGCTGTCCCACGTGCCACTGTGGGTGAGTCGATCCTCGGCTTGAAAGTAGAGGCAGTGCAGGGAAACAGGTTTCCTTAGAATGGACTGAGACACTGGGGGACTCTGGGAATGGTGGCACGACCCAGGAGTTCCTCTCGCCTTCATGTTGAGA
>NW_017201536.1:0-6660 GCF_001704415.2 Capra hircus | reverse complement strand
CTGACAGAGCTAGCTTTGTTCCTGCTTTGGGATGTCTCAACCGAAGGGCCGGTCCATAGCTACTCGCCTGGGCCCATTGGATGTGCAAGGTGCCTCGACTAGGTGACCCTAGCATGGCACTCAGCCCGCTCAGACACACTCCCGAGGCTTCTTTCTCATGGGAAGCACTGCTCCAACCTAGGAATGTGTCTGCAATGCTTGGAAAGTGCAGTGAGACACACAGCCCTGACTCTGCAATTGAGGCCCTCAGAGCAAGCCTGCAGCTCTGATGTCTGAGAAGCAAAACACTTGCTGCAAAGAGAGGCCTGAAAACACACTCTCTGTGGATGACTTTCCTTCCTCTAAGGAAGATAGTTTTCCCAGTCTCCTGCTTCCTGAATGTCACACAGCTGGAATGCGCTTGCTTGGAGGTCGTGATTCAGTGGCAATGACCCTGAGGCCCTTTGCCCAGGGAGGGCTCCCTCTCACAGGCAAATCAAAGCAACTTCCAAGTGAGTCAGCTCTTCACATCAAGTGGCCAAAGTATTGGAGTTTCAGGTTCAGTATTAGTCCTTCCAATGTATATTCAGACCTGATTTCCTTTAGGATGGAGTGGTTGCGTCTCCTTGTAGTCTAAGCGACCTACAAGCATCTTCTCCAACACCACAGTTCAAAAGCATCCAATTTTCAGCTGTCACTTTCTTTATAGTACATCTTTCATATCCATCCATGACATATGGAAAAACCATAGCCTTGACTGGATGGATCTTTGTTGGCAAAGCAACGTCTCGGCTTTTTTAATATGCTGTCTAGTTTGGTCATCACTTTTCTTAATACGTTTTAAGTTCATGGAGGCAGACATCACCTGCAGTGATTTCCAAGCCCCCCAAAATAGTCTGCTGCTGTTTCCAATGTTTTCCCATCTATTTGCCATGAAGTGATGAGACTGGATGCAATGATTTTAGTTTTCTGAATGCTGAGCTTTAAGCTAACTTTTTCACTCTCCTCTTTCACTTTCATCAGGAGACTCTTTAGTTCTTCTTCACTTTCTGCCATAAGGGTGGTGTCATCTGCATATCTGAGATTCTTGATATTTCTCCCAGCAATCTGGATTCCAGCGTGTGCTTCCTCCAGCCCAGTGTTTCTCATGATGTACTCTGCATATAAGTTAAATAAGCAGGGTGACAATACACTGCCTTGACATATTCCTTTTCCTATTTAGAACCAGTCTGTTGTTCCATGTCCAGTTCGAACTGTTTCTTCCTGACCTGCATACAGGTTTCTCAAGAGACAGGTCAGGTGGTCTGGTATTCCATCTCTTTCAGAATTTTTCCCAGTTTATTGTGATCCACACAGTCAAAGGCTTTGGCATAGTCAATAAAGCAGAAATAGATGTCTTTTTTTTTCTGGAACTCTCTTGCTTTTTCAATGATCCAGTGGATGTTGGCAGTTTGATCTCTGGTTTCTCTGCATGTTTTAAATCCCTCTTGAACATTTGGAAGTTCACAGTTCATGTGAACTTGGAGAATTTTGAGCATTACTTTACTAGTGTGTGAGATGAGTGCAATTGTGCAGCAGCTTGAATATTCTTTGTCATTGCCTTTCTTTGGGATTGGAATGAAAACTGACCTAATGACTAGATGTTTTCAATTGCATATGCTGAAAGAACTGGCTGTGCAGTTTTGAAGAAAAAAAAAATCATTTTAACCCATTTTCTCTGAAGTGCAAGGCATATCATGGCCATCCCTGAATCATAAAGTCACCTTTTCTTTATGTAGTCATAGTTTCATGCCTAAATTATAGGCCAACTCGTGCTCAAATGGACTCTGATGTCAGGGGCAGATCAACTAATAAAAAGCTTGGATTGTCCCTCTGGAGGAAAGTGAGATCTTGGTCCCCACGAGAAGAATCTGAAGGGTTAAGGGAACTTGCAAGAGTGGGGAAAGCTTAGTCCATCCTACATGTACCAAAATCTTAAATAAGGCTTATTTACTTTACCGAAGTAAAAAAACAGATGATGAAAACAATTATAAATCAATGAAAGGTAAAGAAATCCATAGTCTGTTATCAAAAATTGCATTCTAAGAAAACTTTGTTCTCTTAACCTAGAGAGGAGACTAAATTCCATCTGGTACCAGCTTACCAGAAGACAAACAAACAAACAAACAAATTATCGGTAAGCTTAAAAAAAGTATATTCCATATATCTTGAAGTAGCAGTATTTCTGCAAAGGCATCAGTGTGAAACCATAGAGGACATGGTTAAAACCTGATTAAATAGAAATTGACAATGTAATCTGGTCACTGCTGCGACTTGAAATGCTTTAATATGATAACTGGAATTATAACTGACAGCATTTGACCAGGACATATCAGATTTTCACGGATGTCAGATAATTTCTAGGATATCTATATTAGGAACTGAAGGAATCTTTGAACCTAGGAAAGAAAACAACAGTCTCAAAGGCCCTTGCTGAATCATCTATCAGCAAGGAATGTCTTTGCAAGGATCGCAAAGTGAAGGGAAAATACACCGACCTGCCTCTGCAACTTTGGTCCTCTGAGCAGATCTGGAGGTCTCCCTTTGTATAAGCTAACCTGTTCCTTCCAAATAGAGGTTTGCAACACAAAACAAGTGGCCGCCTATTCTTCCCCGAAGGAGGCTCTCTTTCCCCACATCCTGCGAACACCCTTTCCCAGCCTCCTGGAAAAGCGCTTCTTGCAGTTCCTTTCAGAAAATCCTATGGACGGAGAAGCCTGGTAGGCTGCAGTCCGTGGGGTCGCTGAGGGTCGGACACGACTGAGCGACTGCACTTTCATTTTCACTTTCATGCATTGGAGAAGGCAATGGCAACCCACTTACTGTTCTTGCCTGGAGAATCCCAGGGACGGGGGAGCCTAGTGGGCTACCGTCTATGGCGTCGCACAGAGTCGAACACGACTGAAGCAACTTAGCAGCAGCAGCAGCAGCAGTTCCTTTCTTAGGGGCAGTTATCCCTGAGATTGGGACCTGGAAAGGCAGAGCCACCTCCACACACACGTCTTTTCTGTCCCCTTTCCTCTGGAGGAGAGCTCTAGTGAGCCTAGGTCTGTCAGGAAAATTCTTGGCTTTGACGGGATCCCACCCGGTGTGTGAACCTGCATACCCGACCTAGGGGCCACAGGCACCTGTTTTGCTCGAGTGGGTCCTGGAGGGTGCAGCATAGCAAGAGCTTAAAAATCCATCCAATTTGTCTTTTTTTTTTACCTCGGAGAGAACGAGTTTGCTCCACCTCCACCCTTTGGCAGTGTGGAGGGAAGAGGGCACCACCCTCTCCCAAAGGGGACATAGGGCCTACCAGGAGAGAAAGGCCCCTTGAGGAGCTGAGCCCAGGTAGGCAGCCAGTGATGTCAAGCACACTCCCGCTGCTTGCTTCTTCATGGGCACTCCCACGATCTGCTAGGAATGTCTTTGCAAGGATCTCAAAGGGAAGGGGAGATACATGGCCCTGTCTCTGGAACTTCAGTCCTCTGAGCAGATCTGGAGGTCTTGAGTTGTATAAGCAAACCTGTTCCTTCCAAATAGAGGCTTGCAAACACACCCCGGTGGTTGCCTCTTCTTCCCCGAAGAAGTCTTTCTTTCCCCACATGCTGCGAACTCCCTGTCCCAACCTCCAAGAATAGCGCTTCTTGCCATTCCTTTCTTAGAGGCAGTTATCCCTGAGCTTGGGGCCGTAGGGAGTAGCCCCACACTCACAGGGAAAGGCAAAGACTCCTCCATACATCTCCTCTATCCCCTTTGCTCTGGAGGAGAGCTCTAGTGAGCCTAGGTCTTTCAGGAAAATTCTTGGCTTGGACAGGATCTCACCCTGTTTGTGAACCTGCATACCCAACCAGGGGCCACAGAGCACCTGTTTCAGTAAAGTGGGCCCTGAAAGGGTGCAGCCTAGCAAGAGCTTGAAAATCCATTCAATTGCTGTTTTTGTACCTCTGACAGAGCGAGCTTGGCTCCACCCTTTGGCAGTGAGGAGAAAAGAGGCATGACACCCTCCCCAAGGGGACATGGGGCCTACTTCGAGAGGAAAGGCCCCTTGTGGAGCTGAGGCCAGGAAGGCACACAGTCGTGTCAAACACACTCCCACTGCTTGCTTCTTCAGGGGCACTCCCGCTATCAGCTAGGAATGTCTTTGCAATGATCACAAAGGGAAGGGGAGATACAGGGCCCTGCTTCTGGACCTCCGGTGCTCTGAGCAAATCTCGAGGTCTCCCGTTGTTGGTCAAGGTCAAGGTTCAAGTTCAAGTCAAGGTCAAGTTCAAGTTCAAGTCAAGTCAAGTTCAAGTTCAAGTTCAAGGTCAAGTTCAAGTTCAAGTCAACAAGTTCAAGGTCAAGGTCAAGTTCAGTCAAGTCAAGTCAAGTTCAAGTTCAAGTGAAGTTCAAGTCAAGGTCAAGTTCAAGTTCAAGGTCAACAAGTTCAAGGTTCAAGGTCAAGGTCAAGTTCAAAGTTCAAGTTCAAGTTCAAGTCAAGTTCAAGTCAAGGTCAAGTTCAACAAGTTCAAGTCAAGTCAAGTTCAAGTTCAAGTTTCAAGTTCAAGTTCAAGTTCAAAAGTTCAAGTCAAGTCAAGTCAAGTTCAAGTTCAATCCAAGTTCAAGTTCAAAAGTCAAGTCAAGTTCAAGTTCAAAGTTCAAGTTCAAGGTCAAGTCAAGTCAAGCAAGGTTCAACAAGTTCAAGTTCAAGGCAAGGTCAAGTCAAGTCAACAAGGTCAAGGTCAAGGCAAGTTCAAGGGTCAAGGTCAAGCAAAAGGGTTCAAGGCAGGGCAAGGCCAAGCCCAAGACCAAGGCAAGGGCAACGGCGCCAAGGCAAGGCCAAGGCCCAGGCCAAGGCCAAGGCCACCAAAGCGAAGCCCAAACCCCGTAACGCCTGACAAAAGGCAGAAGCCACTAGGCCCCTGTGCAGAGGAAGCCACTGAAGGCAGCAAGGCCACAGAGCTCCCCGACTCCCATTCCCACATGAAGATGTGAGGATAAAGGGCCTCATCCCAGCAAAGCACCCGCTCCCACCACCCCCAACCCCGGCCCCCCCCGCAGCACGCCCCTGAAACAACACTGTCTTCCCAGAAAAGAGAACGGAGAAGCCATGTGTGTGCCAAAGGAGCAAGATGAACGAACGATGCCACGCCCGAATTTGGGCACACCTGACGCCTCGGAACCCCGGGCCTGGCCGATGGGTCCCAGCCGTTCTCGGGTGGGAGGGGGTCAACACATTGGCCGAGAGCCCTTGCCCAGGCCACCCGCAAATCCCTGAGATGTGATCCGACCACAGGGACCGAGGGCAAACGTACCGCTTGAGGTGCTGGAGGAGCCGGACGAAGCCATGGTGGGAGAGGCACACGGGCACGCTGCAGACTGCTGGCCGAGTGGGCGGGGACCCAGCAGCTCAGGACTCTGGAGAACGGGAGGCGTCTCCGCCACCATTGACGTCAATAGGGTTTGGGTGGGTAGATGGAGGGGCCGCCCGGCCTCTTTCCAAGCAGAGACCCTGGACGGAGTCCCGTGGAGCGAGTGGGCTTTTCCCGGGCACGGCTGTGCCCTGGACCGCCAAGATCCCCGTTGGGGTGGGCGGGCAGTTCGGGGCTTTGGTTTGTGGCCCTCCCTCGCAGCGGGGGGGGGTTCAACCCGAGTGGATCAATCAGGGGCCCTCAGCAGTGCCAAGGGAACTCACCGCCCAGGAAACGCCCCTAGGTCCCTTTGAATTGGCCACCAACGCCGCCCCTTTCCCAGCCTGCCTTGCTCTGGGATTTCCCGCCTTTTCACATTCCACAGGTCCCTGGCCTCGACTGTCCCCGCTGGCTCCTCCGAGGCATTCCGGGACACCAGACGCTCTCTCCAGCGCTTCCACCTAGATCCTCGCTGTCCTCGCCTCCGTTTCCCCCATGCCCCTCCCCAACTCCTCCGTGGGCTCTTGGCATCCTTTCCCTACAGCAGTCCCAGAGTGCCCCCGAGGGCTTTGAGTTGCCTGGAGCCCAAGGCTCCGGCCAGAGACCTGAGGGGCCAGCGTCTGGACTGGCAGCTAATGCCATTTGGGGCTTTTCTCACGTGGAGCCTGAGGCCCGCACCTCCGCGGGCAACCCCCCAGCGAGAGTGCCCTGGAGATACCCGCCCAAGGGGACAGTGTATCCCCTACTGTGGGGAAGGAGGTTCCTGTTTTCCCTGCACTGGTTCGACTTTCACGCCGAGGATCGACTCACACCATGGTGGCAAGTGGAATAGCCCTGTGGGAAAGCCTCATGGGAAAGACTCCAGGGAAAGCCACAGATTCCTTGATCCACGAGAAGGGAAGCGTGACACTGCTGCTACCGCTCGGAGGAAAGCGCACGTGCATGACCCCACTCGAGCCGAGGACTGACGCAAGCTTGGGAGACTCCAGAAGTACGCCAAGATCCATGTCAGCACTGGAGAGGAATCCTCAGGTTCCGGTCCCGACTCCACACAAGGTCTTAGGCCCCGGCATCGACGGGAGAGGAATCCTGAGAGGCCCCCTAGCACCTCGCATGGGGACTGGCCTTCCTGAGGTCACCAGAGCGGGTCCCTGAGGTCTCCGTCGTAACTCGAGAGCACCTGCCGCAACTCGAGAAAATCCAGGAGGTTCTCTCCCTCAGGCGAGATGAGGCCCGTTTCCACTGAGGTGTCTCGAGGCTAATCACA
>NW_017201535.1:0-6661 GCF_001704415.2 Capra hircus | reverse complement strand
AACGTGACACTGCTGCTACAGCTCAAGAGGAAAGCACATGTGCATGCCCCACTCGAGACGAGGACTGACTCCACTGGGGAGACTACAGAAGTACCCCAAGATCCATGTCAGCACTGGAGAGGAATGATCAGGTTCCGGCACCAACTCCACAGAAGATATTGGGCCCGGCATAGACGGGAGAGGAATCCCGAAAGGCACCCGAGCAACTCGCATGGGCACTGGCCTTTCCTGAGGCCACCAGAGCGGGTCCCTGAGGTCCCCGTCGTAAGTCGAGAGCACCTGCCGCAACTCGAGAAAATCCAGGAGGTTCTCCCCTCCAGGCGAGATGAGGCCCATTTCCGCTGAGGCGTCTTGAGACTAATCACACCTAACCTCTGGAACTTTCAAGGGGTCCTTCACACCCTTGCTGCAACTCAAGAAGTTCCCCGACATACCCGTCTCCACTCGAGAGGAAGCACGAGATTCCCGCCACATTCAGAGGAGCCCCGTTTCCGCCTCCTAGGTCGAGAGGAGTGATCCTTTCCCTGCGTGGTCGGGAAAGAATTCCCGGGTTCCCGTCGCATCTCAAGAGGAGGCGCTCTTCACAGGAAAGCGAGATGAACTCCAGGGTACCTGCCACCATTCCCAGAGTCCCCCAGATGTCTCAGTCCATTCCAGGGAACCTGTATTCCCTGCACTGCCTCGACTTTCAAGCCGAGGATCGACTCACACCACAGTGGCACGTGGGGCAGCCCTGTGGGAAAGCCTCGTGGGAAAGCGTCATGGGAAAGTCTAGAGGGAAAGCCACAAATCCCTTGATCCACGAAAAGGGAAGCATGACACTGCTGCTACAGCTCGGGAGGAAATCGGACTTGCATGCCCCTCTCGAGACAAGGACTGACTCCCCTGGGGAGACTCCAGAAGTAGCACAATATCCATGTCGGCACTGGAGAGGAATCCTCAGGTTCCGTCACTGAGTCCACACAAGGTCTTAGGCCCCAGCATCGACGGGAGAGGAATCCCGAGAGGCCCGGGAGAAACTCGCATGGGGACTGGCCTTTCCTGAGGCCACCAGAGCGGGTCCCTGAGGCCCTCGTCGTAAGTCGAGAGCACCTGCCGCAAGTCGAGAAAATCCAGGAGGTTCTCCCCTCCAGGCGAGATGAGGCCCATTTCGCTGAGACAACTAGGGGGTAATCAGACTTAAACTCTGGAACTTCCAAAGGGTCCTTCACACCCTTGCTGCAACTCAAGAAGTTCCCCGACATACCCGTCTCCACTCAAGAGGAACCCGAGCGTCCCGCCCGTATCCAGAGTGGCCCCGTTTTCCGGCCTGCTAGCACGAGAGGAGTGATCCTTTCCCTGAGTGGTCCTGAAAGAATTCCTAGCGTTCCCGTCTCATCTCAAGAGGAGGCGCTCTCCACAGTAAAGGCGAGAGGAACTCCAGTATCAGGCCCCATTCCCAGAGTCCCCCAGATGTCTCAGTCCATTCCAAGGAAACCTTTTTCCCTGCACTGCCTCCACTTTCAAGCCGAGGATCGACTCACACCCGCGATGGCAGGTTGGACAGCCCTGTGGGAAAGCCTCGTGGGAAAGCCTCGTGGAAAGCCTCGTGGGAAAGCCACAGATCCCTTGATCCACGCGTAGGGAAGCGTGACACTGCTGGCTACAGCTCGGAGGAAAGCGCACGTGCATGCCCCCACTCGAGACGAGGACTGACTCCCCTGGGGAGACTCCAGAAGTACCCCAAGATCCATGTTAGCACTGGAGAGGAATCCTCAGGTTCCGGCACCGACTCCACACAAGCTATTAGGCCCCGGCATCGACGGGAGAGGAATCCGAGAGGCCCCCGAGCAACTCGCATGGGGACTGGCCTTTCCTGAGGCCACCAGAGCGGGTCCCTGAGGTCCCCGTCGTAAGTCGAGGGCACCTGCCGCAACTCGAGAAAATCCAGGAGGTTCTCCCCTCCAGGCGAGATGAGGCCCATTTCGGCTGAGGGGTTTCGAGGCTAATCACATCTAACATCTGGAACTTCCAAAGGGTCCTTCACACCCTTGCTGCAACTCAAGAAGTTCCCCGACATACCCGTCTCCACTCGAGAGGAAGCAACCAGAGTCCCGCCCACATCCAGAGGAGCCCCGTTTCCGCCTCCTAGCTCGAGAGGAGGGATCCTTTCCCACGCGTGGTCGGGAAAATATTCCCGGCGTTCCCGTTGCATCTGAAGAGGAGGCGCTCTCCACAGGAAAGGCGAGAGGAACTCCAGGGTCGTGCCACCCATTCCCAGAGGCCGCTGGATGTCTCAGTCCATTAGAGGGAAAACTTTTTTCCCTGCACTGCCTCGACTTTCAAGCCGAGGATCGACTCAAACCACGGTGGCACGTGGGACAGCCCTGTGGGAAAGCCTCGTGGGAAAGCCTTGAGGGAAAGACACAGATCCCTTGATCCTCGCGAAGGGAAGCGCGACACTGCTGCTACAGCTCGGGAGGAAAGAGCACGTGCATGCCCCACTCGAGACGAGGACTGACTCCCCTGGGGAGACTCCAGAAGTACCCAAGATCAATGTCAGCACTGGACAGGAATCCTCTGGTTCGCGGCCACCTACTCCACACAAGGTTTTAGGCCCCGGCATCGACGGGAGAGGAATCCCGAGAGGCCCCCAAGCAACTCGCATACGGACTGGCCTTTCCTGAGGCCACCAAAGCGGGTCCCTGAGGTCCCCGTCGTAAGTCGAGAGCACCTTCCGCAACTCGAGAAAATCCAGGAGGTTTTCCCCTCCAGGCGAGATGAGGCCCATTTCCGCTGAAGGCGTCTCGAGGCTATTCACACCCTAACCTCTGGGAACTTCCAAAGGGTCATTCACACCCTTGCTGGCAACTCAAGAAGTTCCCCGACATACCCGTCTCCACTTGAGAGGAAGCACGAGAGTCCCGCTCACATCCAGAGGAGCCCGTTTCCGCCTCCTAGCTCGAGAGGAGGGATCCTTTTCCTTGGCGTGGTCGAGAAAGATTTCCCGGCGTTCCCGACGCATCTCAAGAGGTCGCGCTCTCCAGAGGAAAAGGCGAGAGAACTCCATGGTCGTGCCACCAATCCCAGAGTCCCCCAGATGTCTCAGTCCATTCCAGGGAGACCTGTTTTCCCTGCACTGCCTCGACTTTCAAAGCCGAGGATCGACTAACACCACGGTGGCACGTGGGACAGCCCTGTGGGAAAGCCTCGTGGGAAAGCCTTGTTGGAAAGCCTCGGTGGGAAAGCCTCGAGGGAAAGCCACTGATCCCTTGATCCACGCGACTGGAGCATGACACTGCTGCTACAGCTAGGGAGGAAAGCGCAGGTGCATGCCCCCACTCGAGACGAGGACTGACTCCCCTGGGGAGACTCCAGAAGTACCCCAAGATCCATGTCAGCACTGCAGAGGAAACCTCAGGTTCCGGCACTGACTCCACACAAGGTCTTAGGCCCCGGCATCGACGGGAGAGGAATCCCGAGAGGCCGCCGAGCAATTCGACATGGGGAGTGGCCTTTTCTGAGGCCCCCAGAGCGGGTCGTTGAGGTCCCCATCGTAAGTCGAGAGCAACTGCCCTATCTCGAGAAAATCCAGGAGGTTCTCCCCTCCAGGCGAGATGAGGCCCATTTCTGCTGAGGCGTCTCGAGGCTAATCACACCTAATCTCTGGAACTTCCAAACGGTGCTTCACACCACTGGCTGCAACTCAAGATGTTCCCCTACATACCGTTTCCACTCGAGAGGAAGCACGAGAGTCCCGCCCACATCCAGAGGAGCCCCGTTTCTGCCTACTTAGCTCGAGAGGAGGGATCCTTTCCCTGCGTCATCGGAAAGAAATCCCGGCGTTCCCGTCGCATCTCAGAGGAGGCGCTCTCCACAGGGAAAGGCGAGAGGAACGCCAGGGTCGTGCCACCTTTCCAGAGTCCCCCAGATGTCTCAGTCCATTACAGGGATACCTGTTTTCCTGCACTGCCTCGACATTTAAGCCGAGGATCGACTCACATCACGGTGGCACGTGGGACAATCATGTGGGAAGGCCTCGTGGAAAAGCCTCGTATGAAAGCTTCCAGGGAAAGCCACAAATCCCTTGATTCACGCGAAGGACCTGGCACTGCTGCTACAGCTCGGAGGAAAGCGCACGTGCATGCCCAGCTCGGGACGAGGACTGACTCCCCCTGCGGAGACTCCAGAAGTACCCCAAGGTCCATGTCAGCACTGGAAGGAATCCTCAGGTTCCGGCACCGATGCCACACAAGGTCTTAGGCCCCGCATCGACGGAGAAAAATCCCGAAAGGCTCCCAAGCAACTCGCATGGGACTGCCTTTCCTGAGGCCATCAAAGGGGGTCCCTGTGGTCCCCGTCGTAAGTCGAGAGCACCTGCGGCAATTCGAGAAAATCAGGAGGTTGTCCCCTCCAGGCGAAGTGAGGCCATTTCCGCTGAGGCGACAGAAGCTAATCACCCCTAATCTCTGGAACTTCAAAGGTCCTTCACAGCCTTGCTGCAACTCAAGAAGTTCCCCGACATACCCGTCTCCACTCGAAGGAAGCACGAGAGTTCTGCCCACATCCAGAGAGCCCGTTTCTGCCTCATAGCTCCAGAGGAGGGATCCTTTCCCTGGGTGGTCGGAAAGAATTCCCGGCATTCCCGTCGCATCTCAAGAGGAGGCTCTCTCCATAGGAAAGGTGAGAGGAACTCCAGGGTCGGGCCACCATTCCAGAGTCCCCCAGATGTCTCAGTCCATTCCAGGGAAACCTGTTTTCCCTGCACTGCCTCGACTTTTAAGCCGAGATCGACTCACACCACGGTGGCACGCGGACAGCCCTGTGGGAAAGCCTCGTGGAAAGCCTCGTGGAAAGCCTTGAGGGAAAGCCACAGATCCTTGATCCACTTGAAGGGAAGCGTGACACTGCTGCTACAGCTCGGAGGAAAGCGCACGTGCCTGCCCCACTCGAGAGGAGGACTGACTCCCCTGCGGAGACTCCAGAAGTACCCAAGATCCATGTCAGCACTGGAGAGGAATCCTCAGGTTCGGGCACCGACTCCCCACAAGTCTTAGGCCCCAGCATGGACGGGAGAGGAATCCCGAGAGGCCCGCGAGCAACTTGCGTGGGACTGGCCTTTCCTGAGCCACCAGAGCGGGTCCCTGAGGTCCCCGTCTTAAGTCGAGAGCACCTGCCGCAACTCGAGAAATCCAGGAGGTTCTCCCCTCCAGGTGAGATGAGGCCCATTTCCGCTGAGGCATCTCGAGGCTAATCACACTTAACCTCTGAACTTCAAAGGGTCTTCACACTCTTGCTGCAACTCAGAAGTTCCCCGACTTACCCGTCTCCACCCGGGAGGAAGCACGAGAGTTCTGCCCACATCCAGAGAAGCCCCGTTTCTGCCTCATAGCTCAGAGGAGGGATCCTTTCCCAGGGTGGTCGGGAAAGAATTCCCGACGTTCCCGTCGCATCTCAAGAGGAGGCTCTCTCCATAGGAAAGGTGAGAGAACTCCAGGGTCGGGCCACCATTCCAGAGTCCCCCAGATGTCTCAGTCCATTCCAGGGAAACCTGTTTTCCCTGCACTGCCTCGACTTTCAAGCCGAGGATCGACTCACACCACGGTGGCACGCGGGACAGCCCTGTGGGAAAGCCTCGTGGGAAAGCCTCGTGGAAAGCCTTGAGGGAAAGCCACAGATCCCTTGATCCACTTGAAGGGAAGCGTGACACTGCTGCTACAGCTCGGGAGAAAGCGCACGTGCCTGCCCCCACTCGAGACGAGGACTGACTCCCTGCGGAGACTCCAGAAGTACCCAAGATCCATGTCAGCACTGGAGAGGAATCCTCAGGTTCGGGCACCGACTCCCCACAAGGTCTTAGGCCCAGCATGGACGGGAGAGGAATCCCGAGAGGCCCGCGAGCAACTTGCGTGGGGACTGGCCTTTCCTGAGGCCACCAGAGCGGGTCCCTGAGGTCCCCGTCTTAAGTCGAGAGCACCTGCCGCAACTCGAGAAAATCCAGGAGGTTCTCCCCTCCAGGTGAGATGAGGCCCATTTCCGCTGAGGCGTCTCGAGGCTAATCACACTTAACCTCTGGAACTTCCAAAGGGTCCTTCACACCTTGCTGCAAATCAAGAAGTTCCCCGACATACCCGTCTCCACTCGAGAGGAGTCACGAGAGTCCCGCCCCACATCCAGAGGAGCCCCGTTTCCGCCTCCTAGCTCGAGAGGAGAGATCCTTTCCCTGCGTGTCGGAAAAGAATTCCCGGCGTTCCCGTCGCATCTCAAGAGGAGGCGCTCTCCCACAGGAAAGGCGAGAGGAACTCCAGGGTCGTGCCACCATTCCCAGAGTCCCCCAGATGTCTCAGTCCATTCCAGGGAAACATGTTTCCCTGCACTGACTCGACTTTCAAGCCGAGGATCGACTCACACCACGGTGGCACGTGGGACAACCCTGTGGGAAAGCCTCGTGGGAAAAGCCACAGATCCTTGATCCACGCGAAGGGAAGCGTGACACTGCTGCTACAGCTCGGGAGGAAAGCGCACGTGCATGCCCCCACACCAGACGAGGACTGACTCCCCTGGGGAGACTCCAGAAGTACCCCAAGATCCATGTCAGCACTGGAGAGGAATCCTCAGGTTCTGGCACCGACTCCACACAAGGTCTTATGCCGGTGTCCAGCCCCGGTGGATCCAGGGAATT
>NW_017201534.1:0-6661 GCF_001704415.2 Capra hircus | reverse complement strand
TTTGATCTCTGGTTTCTCTGCATGTTTTTAAATCCCTCTTGAACATTTGGAAGTTCACAGTTCATGTGAACTTGGAGAATTTTGAGCATTACTTTACTAGTGTGTGAGATGAGTGCAATTGTGCAGCAGCTTGAATATTCTTTGTCATTGCCTTTCTTTGGATTGGAATGAAAACTGACCTAATGACTAGATGTTTTCAATTGCATATGCTGAAAGAACTGGCTGTGCAGTTTTGAAGAAAAAAAATCATTTTAACCCATTTTCTCTGAAGTGCAAGGCATATCATGGCCATCCCTGAATCATAAAGTCACCTTTTCTTTATGTAGTCATAGTTTCATGCCTAAATTATAGGCCAACTCGTGCTCAAATGGACTCTGATGTCAGGGGGCAGATCAACTAATAAAAAGCTTGGATTGTCCCTCTGGAGGAAAGTGAGATCTTGTCCCACGAGAAGAATCTGAAGGGTTAAGGGAACTTGCAAGAGTGGGGAAAGCTTAGTCATCCTACATGTACCAAAATCTTAAATAAGGCTTATTTACTTTACCGAAGTAAAAAAAACAGATGATGAAAACAATTATAAATCAATGAAAGGTAAAGAAATCCATAGTCTGTTATCAAAAATTGCATTCTAAGAAAACTTTGTTCTCTTAACCTAGAGAGGAGACTAAATTCCATCTGGTACCAGCTTACCAGAAGACAAACAAACAAACAAAACAAATTATCGGTAAGCTTAAAAAAAGTATATTCCATATATCTTGAAGTAGCAGTATTTCTGCAAAGGCATCCAGTGTGAAACCATAGAGCGACATGGTTAAAACCTGATAAATAGAAATTGACAATGTAATCTGGTCACTGCTGCGACTTGAAATGCTTTAATATGATAACTGCGAATTATAACTGACAGCATTTGACCAGGACATATCAGATTTTCACGGGATGTCAGATAATTTCTAGGATATCTATATTAGAACTGAAGGAATCTTTGAACCTAGGAAAGAAAACAACAGTCTCAAAGGCCCTTGCTGAATCATCTATCAGCAAGGAATGTCTTTGCAAGGATCGCAAAGTGAAGGGAAAATACACCGACCTGCCTCTGCAACTTTGGTCCTCTGAGCAGATCTGGAGGTCTCCCTTTGTATAAGCTAACCTGTTCCTTCCAAATAGAGGTTTGCAACACAAAACAAGTGGCCGCCTATTCTTCCCCGAAGGAGGCTCTCTTTCCCCACATCCTGCGAACACCCTTTCCCAGCCTCCTGGAAAAGCGCTTCTTGCAGTTCCTTTCAGAAAATCCTATGGACGGAGAAGCCTGCGTAGGCTGCAGTCCGTGGGTCGCTGAGGGTCGGACACGACTGAGCGACTGCCACTTTCATTTTCACTTTCATGCATTGGAGAAGGCAATGGCAACCCACTTACTGTTCTTGCCTGGAGAATCCCAGGGACGGGGGAGCCTAGTGGGCTACCGTCTATGCCCGTCGCACAGAGTCGAACACGACTGAAGCAACTTAGCAGCAGCAGCAGCAGCAGCTTCCTTTCTTAGGGGCAGTTATCCCTGAGATTGGGACCTGGAAAGGCAGAGCCACCTCCACACACACGTCTTTTCTGTCCCCTTTCCTCTGGAGGAGAGCTCTAGTGAGCCTAGGTCTGTCAGGAAAATTCTTGGCTTTGACGGGATCCCACCCAGTGTGTGAACCTGCATACCCGACCTAGGGGCCACAGGCACCTGTTTTGCTCGAGTGGTCCTGGAGGGGTGCAGCATAGGAGCTTAAAAATCCATCCAATTTGTCTTTTTTTTTTTACCTCGGAGAGAACGAGTTTGCTCCACCTCCACCCTTTGGCAGTGTGGAGGGAAGAGGGCACCACCCTCTCCCAAAGGGGACATAGGGCCTACCAGGAGAGAAAGGCCCCTTGAGGAGCTGAGCCCAGGTAGGCAGCCAGTGATGTCAAGCACACTCCCGCTGCTTGCTTCTTCATGGGCACTCCCACGATCTGCTAGGAATGTCTTTGCAAGGATCTCAAAGGGAAGGGAGATACATGGCCCTGTCTCTGGAACTTCAGTCCTCTGAGCAGATCTGGAGGTCTTGAGTTGTATAAGCAAACCTGTTCCTTCCAAATAGAGGCTTGCAAACACACCCCCGGTGGTTGCCTCTTCTTCCCCGAAGAAGTCTTTCTTTCCCCACATGCTGCGAACTCCCTGTCCCAACCTCCAAGAATAGCGCTTCTTGCCATTCCTTTCTTAGAGGCAGTTATCCCTGAGCTTGGGGCCGTAGGACTAGCCCCACACTCACAGGAAAGGCAAAGACTCCTCCATACATCTCCTCTATCCCCTTTGCTCTGGAGGAGAGCTCTAGTGAGCCTAGGTCTTTCAGGAAAATTCTTGGCTTGGACAGGATCTCACCCTGTTTGTGAACCTGCATACCCAACCAGGGCCACAGAGCACCTGTTTCAGTAAAGTGGGCCCTGAAAGGGTGCAGCCTAGCAAGAGCTTGAAAATCCATTCAATTGCTGTTTTTGTACCTCTGACAGAGCGAGCTTGGCTCCACCTTTGGCAGTGAGGAGAAAAGAGGCATGACACCCTCCCCAAAGGGACATGGGGCCTACTTCGAGAGGAAAGGCCCCTTGTGGAGCTGAGGCCAGGAAGGCACACAGTCGTGTCAAACACACTCCCACTGCTTGCTTCTTCAGGGGCACTCCCGCTATCAGCTAGGAATGTCTTTGCAATGATCACAAAGGGAAGGGGAGATACAGGCCCTGCTTCTGGACCTCCGTGCTCTGAGCAAATCTCGAGGTCTCCCGTTTCAAGGTCTCTCAAGTCAAGGTTCTCCTCAAAAGCAAGCTTCAGGTTTTTCAAAAAGGGTTTTCAAGTTCTCAAGGTCAATCAAGTTCAAGTTCAAGTTTCTTCAAGTTTCAAGTTCAAGTTCAAGTCAAGTCAAAAGTTCAAGTTTCAAGTCCAAGTTCAAGTTCAAGTTCAAGTCAAGTCAAAAGTTCAAGTTCAAGTCAATCAAAGTTCAAGTTCAAGTTCAAGTCAAGGTCAAGTTCAAGTTCAATTCAAGTTCAAGTCAAGTTCAAGGTTCAAGTTCAAGTTCAAGTTCAAGTTCAAGTTCAAGTTCAAGTTCAAGCAAGTTCAAGTTCAAGTCAAGTTAAGTCAAGTTTCAAGTTCAAGTTCAAGTTCAAAAGTTCAAGGTCAAGCAAGTTCAAGTTCAAGGTCAAGGTTCAAGCGTCAAGTCAAGTTCAAGTCAAGGTCAATCAAGGTCAAGTTCAAGTTCAAGGCAGGGCAAGGCCAAGCCCAAGACCAAGCAAGGCAACGGCAACGCCAAGGCAAGGCAAGGCCCAGCCAAGGCAAAGGCCAAGGCCACCAAAGCGACGCCCAAACCCCGTAACGCCTGACAAAAGGCAGAAGCCACTAGGCCCCTGTGCAGAGGAAGCCACTGAAGGCAGCAAGGCCACAGAGCTCCCCGACTCCCATTCCCACATGAAGATGTGAGGATAAAGGGCCTCATCCCAGCAAAGCACCCGCTCCCACCACCCCCCAACCCCGGCCCGCCCCCCGCAGCACGCCCCTGAAACAACACTGTCTTCCCAGAAAAGAGAACGGAGAAGCCATGTGTGTGCCAAAGGAGCAAGATGAACGAACGATGCCACGCCCTCCGAATTTGGGCACACCTGACGCCTCGGAACCCCGGGCCTGGCCGATGGGTCCCAGCCGTTCTCGGGTGGGAGGGGGGGTCAACACATTGGCCGAGAGCCCTTGCCAGGCCACCCGCAAATCCCCTGAGATGTGATCCGACCACAGGGACGAGGGCAAACGTACCGCTTGAGGTGCTGGAGGAGCCGACGAAGCCATGGTGGGAGAGGCACACGGGCACGCTGCAGACTGCTGGCCGAGTGGCGGGGACCCAGCAGCTCAGGACTCTGGAGAACGGGAGGCGTCTCCGCCACCATTGACGTCAATAGGTTTGGGTGGGTAGATGGAGGGGGCCGCCCCTGGCCTCTTTCCAAGCAGAGACCCTGGACGGAGTCCCGTGGAGCGAGTGGGCTTTTCCGGGCACGGCTGTGCCCTGGACCGCCAAGATCCCCGTTGGGGTGGCGCGGCAGTTCGGGGGCTTTGGTTTGTGGCCCTCCCTCGCAGCGGGGGTGGGTTCAACCCCGAGTGGATCAATCAGGGGCCCTCAGCAGTGCCAAGGGAACTCACCGCCAGGAAACGCCCCTAGGTCCCTTTGAATTGGCCACCAACGCCCCCTTTCCCAGCCTGCCTTGCTCTGAGATTTCCCGCCTTTTCACATTCCACAGGTCCCTGGTCCTCGACTGTCCCCCGCTGGCTCCTCCGAGGCATTCCGGACACCAGACGCTCTCTCCAGCGCCTCCACCTAGATCCCTCGCTGTCCTCGCCTCCGTTTCCCCCATGCCCCCTCCCCAACTCCTCCGTGGGCTCTTGGCATCCTTTCCCTACAGCAGTCCCAGAGTGCCACCCCCGAGGCTTTGAGTTGCCTGGAGCCCAAGGCTCCGGCCAGAGACCTGAGGGCCAGCGTCTGGACTGGCAGCTAATGCCATTTGGGGCTTTTCTCACGTGGAGCCTGAGGCCCGCACCTCCGCGGGCAACCCCCCAGCCGAGTGCCCTGGAGATACCCGCCCAAGGGGACAGTGTATCCCCTACTGTGGGAAGGAGGTTCCTGTTTTCCCTGCACTGGTTCGACTTTCACGCCAGGATCGACTCACACCATGGTGGCAAGTGGAATAGCCTTGTGGGAAAGCCTCATGGGAAAGACTCCAGGGAAAGCCACAGATTCCTTGATCCACGAGAAGGAAGCGTGACACTGCTGCTACCGCTCGAGGAAAGCGCACGTGCATGACCCCACTCGAGCCGAGGACTGACGCAAGCTTGGGAGACTCCAGAAGTACGCCAAGATCCATGTCAGCACTGGAGAGGAATCCTCAGGTTCCGTCCCGACTCCACACAAGTCTTAGGCCCCGGCATCGACCGGAGAGGAATCCTGAGAGGCCCCCTAGCCACCTCGCATGGGGACTGGCCTTTCCTGAGGTCACCAGAGCGGGTCCCTGAGGTCTCCGTCGTAACTCGAGAGCACTGCCGCAACTCGAGAAAATCCAGGAGGTTCTCCCCTCCAGGCGAGATGAGGCCCATTTCCGCTGAGGCGTCTCGAGGCTAATCACACCTAACCTCTGGAACTTCCAAAGGGTCCTTCACACCCTTGCCTGCAAGTCAAGAAGTTCTCCGACATACCCATATCCACTCGAGAGGAAGGACGAGGTTCCCGCCCATATCCAGCGGAGCCCCGTTTCCGCCTCGTAGCTCGAGAAGAGGGATCCTTTCCCTTCGTCGTCGGGAAAGAATTCCCGGCCTTCCCGTCGCATCTCAAGAGGAGGCGCTCTCCACAGGAAAGACGAGAGGAACTCCAGGGCCTTGCCAGCATTCCAAGAGTCCCCCAGATGTCTAAGTCCATTCCAGAAGAAACTGTTTTCCCTGCACTGCCTCGACGTTCACGCCGAGGATCGACTCACACCACCGTGGCACGTGGGACAGCCCTGTTGGAAAGCCTCGTGGGAAAGCCTCAATGGAAAGCGACAGATCCCTTGATCCACACGTCGGCAAGCGTGACACTGCTGCTGCAGGTCGTGAGGAAATGGCAGGTGCATGCCCCCACACGAGATGAGGACTGACTCCCCTGGTGAGACTCCAGAAGTACGGAAAGATTCATGTCAGCACTGGAGAGGCATCCTCAGGGTCTGGCCCCGACTCCACACAAGGTCTTAGGCACCGGCATCGATGGGAGAGGAATCCCTAAAGGCCCCTGGTAACTCGCATGGGGACTGGCCTTTCCTGAGGCCACCAGAGCGGGTCCCTGAAGGACCCGTCGTAACTCGAGAGCACCTGCCGCAACTGGGTAAAATCCAGGAGGTTCTCCCCTCCAGGCGGGATGAGGCCCATTTCCTCTGAGGTGTCTGGAGGCTCATCACACCTAACCTCTGGAAATTAAAAAGGGTCCTTGCTGCAACTCAAGAAGTTCCCCGACATACCCGTCTCCACACGAGAGGAAGCACGAGGGTCCCGCCCACATTCAGAGGAACCCCGTTTCCGAGATGAAGGATCCTATCCTGCTTAGTCAGGAAAGATTTTTCGGCGTTCCCATGGCATCTCAAGAGCAAGGGTTCTCAATAGGAAAGGCAAGAGGAACTCCAGGGTCGTGCCACCATTTCAAGAGTCCCCCAGATGTCTCAGTCCATTTCAGAGGAACCCGTTTTCCCAGCACTGCCTCGACTTCACGCCGAGGATCCACTCACACCATGGTGGCATGTGGGACAGCCCTGTGAGAAAGCCTCGAGGGAAAGCCACAGATCCCTTGATCCCCGGGACGGGAAGCGTGACACATCTGCTACACTGTCCCTGAGGTCACGGTCGTATGTCGAGAGTACCTGCCGCAACTCGAGAAAATCCAGGAGGTTCTCTGCTCCAGTCGAGATGAGGCCCATTTTCTCTGCGGCGTCTCGAGAGTAATCACAACTAAACTCTGGAACTTCCAAAGTGTCCTAAACACCCTTGCTAAAACTCAAGAAGTTCCCCGACATACCCGTCTCCACTCCAGAGAAGCACGAGGGTCCGGCAACCGCCAGAGCGAGCTCCGTTTCCTCCTCCAGCTCGAGAGGAGGC
>NW_017201533.1:0-19167 GCF_001704415.2 Capra hircus | reverse complement strand
GCCTACGTGGGAAAGCCTCGTGGGAAAGCCTCGAGTGAAAGCCACAGCTCCCTTGATCCACGCGAAGGGAAGCGTGACACTGCAGCTACTGTTCGGGAGGAAAGTGCACGTGCATGCCCCCACTCGAGACGAGGACTGACTCCCCTGGGGAGACACCAGAAGTACCCCAAGATCCATGTCAGCACTGGAGAGGAATCCTCAGGTTCCGGCACCGACTCCACACAAGGTCTTAGGCCCCGGCATCGATGGGAGAGGAATCCCGAGAGGCCCCGAGCAACTCGCATGGGGACTGGCCTTTCCTGAGGCCACCAGAGCGGGTCCCTGACCCCCGTCGTAAGTAAAGAACACCTGCCGCAACTCGAGAAAATCCAGGAGGTTCTCCCCTCCAGGCGAGATGAGGCCGGTTTCCGCTGAGGCGTCACCAGGCTAATCACACCTAAGCTCTGGAACTTCCAAAGGGTCCTTCACACCCTTGCTGCAACTCAAGAAGTTCCCCGACATACCCGTCTCCACTCGAGAGGAAGCACGAGAGTCCCGCCCACATCCAGAGGAGCCCCGTTTCCGCATCCTAGCTCGAGAGGAGGGATCTTTCCCTGCGTGGTCGGAAATGAATTCCCGCCGTCTTCGGTCACATCTCAAGTGGAGGCGCTCTCCACAGGAAAGGTGAGAGGTACTCCAGGGTCGTGCCACCATTCCCAGTGTCCCCCAGATATCTCAGTCCATTCCAGGGAAACCTGTTTTCCCTGCACTGCCTCGACTTTCAAGCCGAGGATCTTACTCACACTACGGTGCCACGTGGGACAGCCCTGTGGGGAAGCCTCGAGGGAAAGCCACAGATCCCTTAATCCACGTGAAGGGAAGCGTGACACTGCTGCTACAGCTCGGGAGGAAAGCGCACGTTCATGCCCCACTCGAGACAAGGACTGACTCCCTTGGGAAGACTCCAGAAGAACCCCTAGATCCAAGTCATCACTGGAGAGGATTCCTCAGCTTCCGGCACCGACTACACACAAGGTCTTAGGCCCCGGCATCGACGGGAGAGGAATCCCGAGAGGCCCGAGCGCAACTCGCCTGCCGGACTGGCCTTTTCTAAGGCCGCCAGAGCGGGTCCCTGAGGTCCCCGACGTAAGTCGAGAGCACCTGCCGCAACTCGAGAAAATCCAGGAGGTTCTCCCCTCCAGGCGACATGAGGGCCCATTTCGCTGAGGCATCTCGAGGCTAATCACACCTAACATTTGGAACTTCCAAAGGGTCCTTCAAACCCTTGCTGCAACTCAAGAATTTCCCCGACATATCCGTCTCCACTCGAGAGGAAGCACGAGAGTCCCGCCCACATCCAGAGGAGCCCCATTTCCGCCTCCTAGCTCGAGTGGAGGGATCCTTTCCCTGCGTGGTCGGAAAAAATTCCCGGGCCTTCCCGTCGCATCTCAAGAGGAGGCGCTCTCCACAGGAAAGGCGAGAGGAACTCCAGGGTCGTGCCACCATTCCCAGAGTCCCTCAGGTGTCCCAGTCCATTCCAGGGAAACCTGTTTTTCCTGCACTGCCTCCACTTTCAAGCCGAGGATCGACTCACACCACGGTGGTACGTGGACAGTCCTGTGGGAAAGCCTCATGGAAAGCCTCAAGGAAGCCACAGATCCCTTGATCCATGCGAAGGGAAGCGTGACACTGCTCTTACCGCTCGGGAGGAAAGCACACGTGCATGCCCTCCTCGAGACGAGGACTGACTCCCCTGGGGAGACTCCAGAAGTACCCCAAGATCCATGTCAGCACTGGAGAGGAATCCTCAGGTTCCGGCACCAACTCCACACAAGATCTTAGGCCAGGCATCGACGGGAGAGGAATCCCAAGACGCCCCCGAGAACTCGCATGGGGACTGGCCTTTCCTGAGGCCACCAGAGCGGGTCCCTGAGGTCCCCATCGTAAGTTGAGAGCACCTGCCGCAACTCGAGAAAATCCAGGAGGTTCTCCCTCCAAGCGTGATGAGGCCCATTCCGCTGAGGCGTCTCGAGGCTAATCACACCTAACCTCTGGAACTTCCAAAGGGTCCTTCCCACCCTTGCTGCAACTCAAGAAGTTCCCCGACAAACCCGTCTCCACTCGAGAGGAACACGAGAGTCCGGCCCACATCCAGAGGAGCCCCGTTTCCGCTCTTAGCTCGAGAGAAGGGATCCTTTCCCTGCGTGGTCGGGAAAGAATTCCCAGCATTCCCGTCGCATCTCAAGAGGAGGCGCTCTCCACAGGAAAGGCGAGAGGAACTCCAGGGTCGTGCCACCATTCCCAGAGTCCCCCAGATGTCTCAGTCCATTCAGGGAAACCTGTTTTCCCTGCACTGCCTCGACTTTCAAGCCGAGGATCGACTCACACCACGGTGGCACGTGGGACAGCCTGTGGGAAAGCCTCGTGGGAAAGCCAAGTGGGAAAGCCTCGAGGGAAAGCCACAGATCCCTTGATCCTCGTGCAAGGGAAGCCGTGACTCTGCTGCTAGAGCTCGGGAGGAAAGCGAACGTGCATGCCCCCACTCGAGACAAGTACTTACTCCCCTGGGGAGACTCCAGAAGAACCCTAGATCCAAGTTCAGCACTGGAGAGGATTCCTCAGGTTCCGGCACCGACTACACACAAGGTCTTAGGCCCCGGCATCGTCGGAAGAGGAATCCCGGAGAGGCTCCCGAACAACTCGCCTGGGGACTGGCCTTTCCTGAGGCCACCAGAGCGGGTCCTGAGGTCCCCGTCGTAATCGAGAGCACCTGCCGCAACTCGAGAAAATCCTGGAGATTCTCCCCTCCAGGCTAGATGAGGCCCATTTCCGCTGAGGCGACTCGAGGGCTAATCACATCTAACCTTTGGAACTTCCATAGGGTCCTTCACACCCTTGCTGCAACTCAAGAAGTTCCCCGACATACCCTTGTCCACTCGAGAGGAAGCGCGAGCGTCCCTTGCACATCCAGAGAAGGCCCTTTTCCTCCTTGTAGCTCCGAGATGAGGGATCCTTTCCCTGCGTGGTCGGGAAAGAATTCCTGGCATTCCCGTCGCATCCAAGAGGAAGCGCCTCTCCACAGGAAAGACGAGAGGAACTCCAGGGTCGTGCCACCATTCCAAGAGTCCCCCAGAGGACTGAGTCCATTCCAAAGGAAACTCTTTTACCTGCACTGCCTTGACTGTCACGTCGAGGATCGACTCACACCACGGTGGCACGTGGGACAGCCCTGTGTGTTAGCCTCGTGGGAAAGCCTCATGGGAAATCCTACAGGGAAAGCCACACATCCCTTGATCCACCCCGTCGGGTAGCATGACACTGCTGCCACCGTTAGGGAGGAAAGCCCACGTGCATTTCCCCACTCGAGACGAGGACTGACTCCCCTGGGGAGAGTCCAGAAGTACCCAAAAATTCACGTCAGCACTGGAGAGGAATCCTCAGTTTCCGGTCCCAACTCAACACAAGGTCTTTGACTCGGGAAATGCAAGCAGTTAAAAGATCTCTCCTTTGGAGCCTCGAGGGGGGATCGGGGCTTCTCTGGATGTGGGCGGGACCCTCGTGCTTCCTTTGAGTGTAGACGGGTATGTCGGGAAAGCTCTTGAGTTGCAGCAAGTGTGTGAAGGAACCATTGGAAGTTCCAGAGGTTAGGTGTGCTTAGCCTCTAGATGCGTCAGTGGAAATAGGCCTCATTTTGCCTGTAGTGGAGAACCTCCCTGGATTTTCTCGAGTTACGGCAGGTGCTCTCGAATTACGACGGGGACCTCAGGGAACCTGTCTCGTGGCCTCAGGAAAGGCCAGTCCCCATGCAAGTTGCCAGGGGGACTCTCGGGATTCCTCTTGGGTCGATGCCGGGGCCTAAGACCTTGTGTGGAGTCGAGGCCGGATCCTGAGGATTCCTCTCCAGTGCTGACATGGTTCTTGGGGTACTTCTGGAGTCTCCCCAGGGAAGTCAGTCCTCGTCTCGAGTGTGGGCATGCACGTGCGCTTTCCTCCCGAGCTGTAGCAGCAGTGTCACGCTTCCTAACGCGTGGTCAAGGGATCTGTAGCTTTCACTCAAGTCTTTCCTTCAAGGCTTTCCCAAGAGTCTTTCCCACAGGGCTGTCCCACCTGCCACCAGGGTGTGAGTCGATCCTCGGCTTGAAAGTCGAGGCAGTGCAGGGAAAACATGTTCCTCTGGAATGGACTGAGACATCTGGGGGACTCTTGGAATGGTGGTACGACCCTGGAGTTCCGCTCGGCCTTTCCTGTGGAGAGCGCCTCCTCTTGAGATGGGACGGGAACGCCGGGAATTCTTTCCCGACCAAGCAGGGAAAGGATCCGTCATCTCGAGGTCCGAGGCAGAAACGGGGCTCCTCTGGATGTGGGCGGGACCCTCGTGCTTCCTCTGGAGTGGAGACGGTATGTCGGGGAACTTCTTGAGTTTCAGCAAGGTTGTGAAGGAACCTTTGAAATTTCCAGAGTTTAGGTGTGATTAGCCTCGAGTGCCTCAGCGGAAATTGGCCTCATCTTGCCTGGAGGGGAGAACCTCCTGGATTTTCTCGAATTGTGGCAGGTGTTCTCAACGTTCGCTGGGACCTCAGGGACCCGCTCTGGTGGCGTCAGGAAAGGCCAGTTCCCATCCGAGTGGCTATGGGGCCTCTCAGGATTCCTCTCCCGTCGATGGTGGGGCCTAAGACCTTGTGTGAAGTCGAGGCCGGTACCTGAGGATTCCTCTCGCGTGGTGACATGGTTCTTGGGGTACTTCTTGAGTCTCCCCAGGAGTGTCAGTCCTCTTCTCAGCGGGATCATGCAGGAACGCTTACCTCCTGAGCTGCAGTAGCAGTGTCACGCTGCCGGTCGCATGGATCAAGAGATCTATGTCTTTCCCTCGAGGTATTTCTCATGGGGCTTTCCCTCGAGGCTTTCCCATGAGGCTTTCCCACATCGCTGTCCCACGTGCCACCATGGTGCCAGTCGATCCTCGGCGTGAAAATCAAGGCAGTGCAGGGAAAACAGGTTCCTCTGGAATGGACTGAGACATCTGGGGGACTCTTGGAATTGTGGCACGACCCTGGAGTTCCTTCGCCTTTCCTGTGGAGAGCGCCTCTTCTTGAGATGCGGTGGGAACGCCGGGAATACTTTCCCGACCAAGCAGGGAAAGTCCCGTGGTCCAGCCCCGGTGGATCCAGCGTGATTCGAAGGTGGGGACGTAGTCGTCGTCTTTGGAAATATACATATTTAATCCCAGATATAAAGAGATTAGAAATGGATTGTGTAGTAGGAAGATTATTGGAGAAAAAGAGGCTGAATAACTTGGATTACGTGGAATAGCATCCATCCTCCAGTAGAGAATTCAGCCAGAAAAACGGGAGCAAAAAAGAAGCGACATGGGGGAATCAGTCTTTCCGGAAACTGATCTGATTTCTTTATTTTTGGTTTTGCTTGTATACCTCTTGTTACACATAGGGATGAATACAGAGTCACGCAGGAGTCGGCATCCTGACCTTTATCAAAATCAGGTGCTTCACATAAATGTATAAAAAAAAGGTCTTAGGGATCTTACATCATCTTCTGGCCATGAATGAGACCTGCTGACATTTTATGATCCTTTCTTTCTGATAACCAAATAAACTTATTTCTTCCAAGGGTGTTTTTTCTTAAACCAGGCACCACCCTCCAAATAAAGTTACATTCCTATAGGGTGAGGGTGTAGTGAGTTACAATCAAGAAAGGAATTTATTTAACCCAAGGTTAACATGATTAGTCTTAAAGGTGAATTCTTATTTCTCCTATATGCTTAAAGGTTAATACTTATTTCTCCTATATACTAGTTATATTCATTATAAGGGTAGGGAACATGGAGATTTATCAGCAAACATCAGCCTAACAAATGAAAATCCTTTCATCAATTCTCCCCTTAAGATCTATTTAGTCTTAAGATATGATAAAGTTACATTCTTACATAGAAAGGACACAGTGATATATAACAAAGTACAGTGATCTATTACAAAAGTGAAAATCCATTAACTCAAAAAGTCTAGTATTGCTAACATCAAAAACTGCTATATTTCCTTTGCTATATTCCAAATACATTGATTAATATATTCCCAAGTGCCTAAGGATATGGAGGCCTGGTGGCAATCATTGACACAACAAGAAGAAAAAGTCCTATGCTAATTAAGACTCTCAAAATACTCCAAAACTCTCTGTGCTGTTTACAGTTGAGAGGCAGTAAACAATCTTGTGCCTAGTGCAGCAGTATGGATAATCCTGTCACACAAGCTGGTCTGTCAGCAGAGAGGTTTGACCTAAAATATCCTTGTCCCACCCAGAGCAGGGAATTAGCAGCAATTTTTGACACAACAAATGAAGAACCCTTCACCAATATAATTCCTAACCAACTATACTAATAATTTCTAACTCCCCAAAATAATTTGCCTTTAGTAAGTCTAAAACATCTCATGCCTCTCAGGTTGGGAGGCTGTAAACAATCACATGTGGCCGGACAAACCTATAAAGGTGGGCTAGATAACCTTCAGAGGAGTCGGCAAGCTGAAACACTCTTGTCATGCCCAAGAATATTTATTGCCTTGAAGCTGCACGTTTACTTCTTCTCCGAGAGAAACAGTTATGGGGGAGAGCCCCCGTAAAGTCAGAAGTGTAGGTGAGAGCGTAAAACAGACTCTGGTTTTGGGGTTCGATGCTCGGGAACAGGGGGTTACCTGAGGCTTGATCACGCCTTTGCGCATGCCAAGCCTCCTTCCTCATGACCTTTGCCATAGGCGGAATTCCTCACGCTGGTCCCCGGAAGGAAAGGATCCCTCATCTCGAGCTAGGAGGCGGAAACGGGGCTCCTCTGGATGTGGGCGGGACAATCGTGCTTCCTCTCGAGTGGAGACGGGTATGTCGGGGAACTTCTTGAGTTGCAGCAAGGGTGTGAAGGACCCTTTGGAAGTTCCAGAGTTAGGTGTGAGTAGCCTCGAGACGCCTCATCGGAAATGAGCCTCATCTAGAATGGAGGGGAGAACCTCCTGGTTTTTCTCGAATGGCGGCAGGTGCTCTCGACTTACGACGGGGACCTCAGGGACCCGCTCTGGTGGCCTCAGGAAAGGCCAGTCCCCATGCGAGTTGCTCGGGGGCCTCTCGGGTTTCCTCTCCCGTCAATGCCGGGGCCTAAGACCTTGTGTGGAGTCGGTGCCGGAAACTGAGGATTCCTCTCCAGTGCTGACATGAATCTTGGGGGCTTCTGGTGTCTCCCCAGGGGAGTCAGTCCTCGTCTCGAGTGGGGGTAGGCACGTGCGCTTTCCTCCCGAGCTGTAGCAGCAGTGTCACGCTTCCCTTCTCGTGGATCAAGCGATTTATGGCTTTACCTCGAGGCTTTCCCACGAGGCTTTACCTCGAGGCTTTCCAACAGGGCTGTCTCTCGTGCCACCGTGGTGTAGGTCGATCGTCGGCTTGAAAGTCGAGGCAGTGCAGGGAAAACAGGTTTCCCTGGAATGGACTGAGAAATCTGGGGGACTCTGGGAATGGTGGCACGACCCTGGAGTCCCTCTCGCCTTTCCTGTGGAGAGCGCCTCCTCTTGAGATGCGACGGGAACGCCGGGAAATCTTTCCCGACCACGCAGGGAAAGGACCCCTCATTTCGAGCTAGAAGCGGAAACGGGCTCCTCTGGATGTGGGCGGGACTCTCATGCTTCCTCTCGAGTGGAGACGGGTATGTCGGGGAACTTCTTGAGTTGCAGCAAGGGTGTGAAGGACCCTTTGGAAGTTCCAGAGGTTAGGTGTGATTAGCCTCGAGACGCCTCAGCGGAAATGGGCCTCATCTCGCCTGGAGGGGAGAACCTCCTGGATTTTTCGAGTTGCGGCAGGTGCTCTCGACTTACGATGGGGACCTCAGGGACCCGCTCTGGTTTCCTCAGGAAAGGCCAGTCCCCATGCGAGTTGTTTGGGGGCATCTCGGAATTCCTCTCCCGTCGATGCTGGCGCCTTATACCTTGTGTGGAGTCGGTGCCGGAACCTGAGAATAACTCTCCAGTGCTTACATGATTCTTGGGGTACTTCTGGAGTCTCCCAGGTGAGTCAGTCCTCATCTCTATTGGGGGCATGTATGTGCACTTTCCTCCAGAGCTGTAGCAGCAGTGTCACGCTTCCCTTCGCGAGGATCCAGGGATCTGTGGCTTTATCTGGAGGCTTTCCCACGATGCTTTTTCATGAGGAATTCCCACAGGGCTGTCCCACGTGCCACCGTGGTGTGAGTCGTTCCTCGGATTGAAAGTCGAGGCAGTGCAGGGAAACAGGTTTCCCTGGAATGGACTGAGAAATCTGGGGGACTCTGGGAATGGTGGCACCACCCTGGAGTTCCTCTCGCCTTTCCTGTGGTGAGCGGCTCCTCTTGAGATGCGACGGGAACGCTGGAAATTCTTTCCCGACCACGCAGGGAAAGGATCCCTCCTCTCGAGCTAGGAGGCGGAAACCGGGCTCCTCTGGATGTGGGCGGGACAATCGTGCTTTCTCTCGAGTGGAGACGGGTATGTCTCGGAACTTCTTGAGTTGCAGCAAGGGTGTGAAGGACCCTTTGGAAGTTCCAGAAGTTAGGTGTGATTAGCCTCGAGACCCCTCACCGGAAATGGGCCTCATCTAGAATGGAGGGGAGAACCTCCTGGTTTTTCTCGAGTGGCGGCAGGTGCTCTGGACTTACGACGGGGACCTCAGGGACCCGCTCTGGTGGCCTCAGAAAAGGCCAGTCCACATGCGAGTTGCTCGGGGGCCTCTCGGGATTCCTCTCCTGTCGATGCCGTGGACTAAGACCTTGTGTGGATTTGGTGCCGGAACCTGAGGATTCCTCTCCCGTATGACATGGGTCTT
This sequence comes from Capra hircus, assembly GCF_001704415.2. Lineage (NCBI taxonomy): Eukaryota > Metazoa > Chordata > Mammalia > Artiodactyla > Bovidae > Capra > Capra hircus. The sequence continues at coordinate 10,344 of NW_017201533.1, read as the reverse complement.
GGGGGACTTCTGGAGTCTCCCCAGGGGAGTCAGTCCTCGTCTCGAGTGGGGGCATGCACGTGGGCTTTCCTCCCGAGCTGTAGCCGCAGTGTCACGATTCCCTTTGCGAGGATCAAGGGATCTGTGTCTTTCCCTCGAGGCTTTCCCACGAGGCTTTACCTCGAGGCTTTCCAACAGGGCTGTCCCTCGTGCCACCGTGGTGTAGGTCGATCATCGGCTTGAAAGTCAAGGCAGTGCAGGGAAAACAGGTTTCCCTGGAATGGACTGAGACATCTGGGGGACTCAGGGAATGGTGGCACGACCCTGGAGTTCCTCTCGCCTTTCCTGTGGAGAGCGCCTCTTCTTGAGATGCGAAGGGAACTCCGGAATTCTTTCCCGACCACGCAGGGAAAGGATCCCTCCTCTCGAGCTATGAGGCTGAAACGGGGCTCTTCTGGTTGTGGGCGGGACTCTCGTGCTTCCTTTCGAGTGGAAACGGGTATGTCGGGGAACTTCTTGAGTTGCAGTAATGGTGTGAAGGGCCCTTTGGAAGTTCCAGAGGTTAGGTGTGATTAGCCTCGAGATGCCTCAGCGCAAATGGGTCTCATCTCGCCTGGAGGGGAGAACCTCCTGGATTTTCTCGAGTTGCGCCAGGTGCTCTCGACTTACGACGGGGACCTCAGGGACCCGCTTTGGTGGCCTCAGGAAAGGCCAGTCCCCATGCGAGTTGCTCGGGAGCCTCTCGTGATGTCTCTCCCTCTCCAATGCTGTCTTGGATCTTGACTGGCCTTTCCTGAGGCCACCAGAGCGGGTCCCTGCGGTCCCCATTGTAAGTCGAGAGCACCTGCCGCAACTGGAGAAAATCAAGGATGTTCTCCCCTCCAGGCAAAATGAAGCCTATTTCCGCTGACACATCTCAAGGCTAAGCACACTTAAACTCTGGAACTTCCAAAGGGTCCTTCACACCCTTGCTGCAAATCAAGAAGTTCCCCGACATACCCGTCTGCACTTAAGAGGAAGCACGATAGATCCGCCCACATCCAGAGGAGCCCCGTTTCCGCCTCATAGCTCGAGAGGAGGGATCCTTTCCCTTCGAGGTCGGGAAAGAATTCCCGGCGTTCTCGTCGCATCTCAAGAGGAGGCGCTCTCCACAGGAAAGGCGAGAGGAACTCCATGGTCGTGCCACCATTTCAAGCGTCCCCAGATGTCTCAGTCCATTCCAGAGGATCTTGTTTTTACAGAGTGCCTAAACTTTCATGCCGAGGATCGCCTCACACCACGGTGGCACGGGGGACAGCCCTGTGGGAAAGCCTCGTGGGAAAGCCTCTAGGAAAAGCCTAGAGGAAAAGCCACAGATCCATTGATCCACGCGACAGGAAGCATGACACTGCTGCTACAGCTCGGGAGGAAGGGGCATGCGCATGCCCCCACTCGAGACGAGGACTGATTCCCCTTGGGAGACTTCAGAAGTATCCCAAAAACATGTCAGCACTGGAGAGGAATACTCAGGCTCTGGCCCCCACTCCACACAAGGTCTTGGGCCCCCGCATCTACCGGTGAGGAATCCCGAGAGGCCCTCTAGCAACTCACATGGGAACTGGTCTTTCCTAAGGCCAACAGAACGGGTCCCTGAGGTCCCCGTCGTAAGTCGAGAGCACCTGCCACAACTCGAGAAAATGAAGGAGATTCTCCCCTTCAGGCGAGATGAAGCCCATTTCCACTGAGACGTCTCGAGGCTAATCACACCTAACCTCTGGAACTTCCAAAGGGTCCTTCACACCATAGCTGCAACTCAAGAAGTTCCACGAGAGACCCGTCGCCACTCCATAGGAATCACCAGGGTACCACCCACATCCAGAGGAGCCCCAATTCCCCCTCCTAGCTCAATGTGAGGGATCCTTTCCCTGATTGGCCGGGAAAGAATTCCTGTCGTACCTGTCGCATCTCAAGAGGAGGCACGCTCCACAAGAAAGGTGAGAGGAACTCCAGGGTCGTTCCACCATTCCAAGAGTCCCCCAGATGTCTCAGTCCTTTCCAGAGGAACTTGTTTACCCTGCACTGCCTCGACGTTCACGCGGAGGACCGACACACACGATGGTGGCACGTGGGACAGCCCTGTGGGAAAGCCTCGTGGGAAAGCCTCGAGGGAAAACAAGAAACCCCTTGATCAACCCAACGGGAAAATTGACTCTGCTCCTAATGCTCGGGAGAAAAGCGCACGCGCATGCCCCCATTGGAGACGAAGATGACTCCCCTGTGGAGACTCCAGTAGTACCCCAAGATCCATGTTAGCACTGGAGAGGAAACCTCAGGTTCGGGCACCGACTCCAAACAAGGTCTTAGGCCCCGTCATCGACCGGAGAGGAATCCCGAGAGGCCCCTTAGCAACTCGCAAGTCGACTGGCATTTCCTGAGTGGACCAGAGCGGGTTACATAAGTCCCGGTCGTAACTGGAGAGCACCTGCTGAAACTCGAGAAAATCCAGGAGGTTCTCCCCTGCAGGCGAGATGAGGCCCATTTCCGCTGAGGCGTCTCGAGTCTAATCACACCTAACCTCTGGAACTTCCAAAGGGTCCATCACACCCTTGCTGCAACTCAAGAAGTTCACCGACATACCCGTCTCCACACGAGAGGAAGCACCAGAGACCCGCCCACATCCAGAGGAGCCCCGTTTCCGCCTCCTAGCTCGAGAGGAGGGATCCTTTCCCTGCGTAGACAGGAAAGAATTCCTGGCGTTCCTGGCGCATCTCAAGAGGAGGCGCTCTCCAGAGGAAAGGCGAGAGGAACTCCAGGGTCGTGCCACCATTCCCAGAGTCCCCAAGATGTCTCAGTCCATTCCAGGGAAAACTGTTTTCCTGGCACTGCCTCCACTTTCAAGCCGAGGATCGACTCACACCACGGTTGCACGAGGGAAAGCCCTGTGGGAAAGCCTCGTGGAAAGCGTCGTGGTAAACCCTCGAGGGAAAGCCACTGATCCCTTGTTCCACGCGAAGGGAAGCGTGGCAATGCTGCTAGAGCTCGGGATGAAAGCGCACGTGCATACCCAAACTCGAGGCCAGGACTGACTCCCCTGGGGAGACTCCAGAAGTACCCCAAGATCCATGTCAGCACTGGAGAGGAATCCTCAGGTTCCAGCACCGACTCCACACAAGGTCTTAGGCCCCGGCATCGTCGGGAGAGGAATCCCGAGAGGCCCCCGAGCAACTCGCATGGGGACTGGCCTTTCCTAAGGCCAACAGAGCGGGTCCCTATTGTGCCCTTTGTAAGTTGAGAGCACCTGCCACAACTCGAGAAAATCCAGGAGGTTCTCACCTCCAGGCGTGATGAGGCCCATTTCCGCTGAGGCGTCTCAAGGCTAATCACACATAACCTCTGAAACTTCCAAAGGGTCCTTCACACCCCTGCTGCAACTTAAGAAGTTCCCAGATAAACCCATCTCCACTCGAGAGGAAGCACGAGAGTCCCGCCCACATCCAGAGGAGCCCCGTTTCCACCTCCTAGCTCGAGAGCAGGGATCCGTTCCCTGCGTGGTCGGGAAAGAATTCCCGGCGTTCCCGTCGCATCTCAAAAAGAGGCGCTCTCCACAGGAAAGGCGAGAGGAACTCCAGGGTGGTGCCACCATTCCCAGAGTGCCCCAGATATCTCAGTCCATTCCAGGGAAACCTGTTTTCCCTGCACTGCCTCAACTTTCAAGCCGAGGATCGACTCACACCACGGTGGCACGTGGGACAGCCCTGTGGGAAAGCCTCGTGTGAAAGCCTCATGGGAAAGCCCCGAGGGAAAGCCACTGATCCCTTGATCCTCGGGAAGGGAAGCGTGACACTGCTGCTGCAATTCGGGAGGAAAGCACACGTGCATGCCCCTACTTGAGACGAGGACTGACTCCCCTGGGGAGACTCCGGAGGTACCCCAAGATCCATGTCAGCACTGGAGAGTAATCCTCACGTTCCGGCTCCGACTCCACACAAGGTCTTAAGCCCCGGCATGGACGGCAGAGAAATCCCGAGAGGCCCCCGAGCAACTCGCATGGGGACTGGCCTTTCCTGAGGCCACCAGAGCGGGTCCCTGAGGTCTCCGTCGTAAGACGAGAGGACCTGCCGCAACTAGAAACAATCCAGGAGGTTGTCCCCTCCAGGGGAGATGAGGCCCATTTCCGCTGAGGCGTCTCGAGGCTAATCACACCTAACCTCTGGAACTTCCAAAGGGTCCTTCACACCCTTGCTGCAACTCAAGAAGTTCCCCGACATTCCCGTCTCTACTCCAGAGTAAGCACGAGAGCCCGCCCACATCCAGAGGAGCCCCGTTTCCGCCTCCTAGCTCGAGAGGAGGGATCCTTTCCCTGCGTGGTCGGGAAAGAAATTCCGATGTTCCCGTCGCTTCTCAAGAGGAGGCGCTCTCCACAGGAAAGGCGAGAGGAACTCCAGGGTCGTGCCACCATTCCCAGAGTACCTCCGATGTCTCAGTCCATTCCTGGGAAAACTGTTTTCCCTGCACTGCCTCGACTTTCAAGCCGAGGATCCACTCACCCAACGGAGGCACGTGGGACAGCCCTGTGGGAAAGCCTAATGGGAAAGCCTCCTGGGAAAGCCTCAAGAGAAAGCCACAGAGCCCTTGATGCACGTGAAGGGAAGCGTGACACTGCTGCTACAGCTCGGGAGGAAAGCGCACGTGCATGCCCTCACTCGAGATGAGGACTGACTCACCTGGGGAGACTCCAGAAGTACCCCAAGATCCATGTCATCACTGGAGAGGAATCCTCAGGTTCCGGCACCGACTCCACCCAAGATCTTAGGCCCCGACATCACCGGGAGAGGAATCCTGAGAGGCCGCCTAGGAACTCGCATGCGGACTGGCCTTTCCTGAGGCCACCAGAGCGGGTCCCTGAGGTCCCTGTCGTAAGTCGAGAGCACCTGCCGCAACTCGAGAAAATGCAGGAGGTTCGACCCTCCAGGCGAGATGAGGCCCATTTCCGCTGAGGCGTCTGGAGGCTAATCACATCTAACATCTGGAACTTCCAAAGGGTCCTTCACACCCTTGCTGCAACTCAAGAAGTTTCCCGACATACCCGTCTCCACTCGAGAGGAAGCACGAGAGTCCCGCCCACATCCAGAGGAGACCCGTTTCCGACTCCTAGCTCGAGAGGAGGCATCCTTTCCCTGCGTGGTGGGGAAAGAATTCCCCGCGTTCCCGTCGCATCTCAAGAGGAGGCGCTCTCCACAGGAAAGGCGAGAGAAACTCCAGGGTCGTGCCACCATTCCCAGCGTCCCCCAGATGTCTCACTCCATTCCAGGGAAACCTGTTTTCCCTGCGCTGCCTCGACTTTGAAGCCGAGGATCCACTCACACCACGGTGGCACCTGGGACTGCCCAGTGGGTAAACGTCGTGGGAAAGCCTCGTGGCAAAGCCTCGTGGGAAAGCCTCCACGGAAAGCCACAGATTCCTGGATCCAAGCGAAGGGAAGCGTGACACTGCTGCTACAGCTCTGGAGGAAATTGCACGTACATGCATCCACTAGAGACGAGGACTGACTCACCTGGGAGACTCCAGAAGTACCCCAAGGTCCATGTAAGCACTGGAGAGGTTTTCTCAGGTTCCGGCACCGACTCCACACAAGGTATAAGGCCCCGGCATCGACGGGAGAGGAATCCCGAGAGGCCCCGAGCAACTCGCATGGTGACTGGCCTTTCCTGAGGCCACCAGAGCGGGTCCCTGAGGACCCCGTCTTAAGTCCACAGCACCTGCCGCAACTCGAGAAAATTCAGGAGGTTCTCCCCTTCAGGCGACATGAGGCCCATTTGTGCTGAGGCGTCTCGAGACTAATCACACCTAACCTCTGGAACTTCCAAAGCGTCTTTCACACCCTTGCTTCAATTCAAGAAGTTCCTCGACATACCCGTTTCCCCTCGAGTGGAAGCACGAGAGTCCCGCCCACATCCAGAGGAGCCCCGTTTCCGCCTCATAGTCCCAGAGGAGGGATCCTTTCCCTACGTGGTCGGGTAAGTATTCCTGGCGTTCCCGTCGCAACTTAAGAGGAGGCGCTCTCCACAGGAAAGGCGAGAGGAACTCCAGGGTCGTGCCACCATTCCCAGAGTCCCCCAGATGCTCAGTCCATGCCAGGGAAACCAGTTTTCCCTGCACTGCCTCGACTTTCAAGCCGAGGATCGACTCATACAACGGTGGCACGTGGGACAGCCCTGTGGGAAAGCCTCGTGGGAAAGCCTCATGGGAAAGCCTCGAGGTAAAGCACCTGATTCCTTGATCCACGCGAGGGGAAGCATGACACTGCAGCTACAGCTAGGGAGAAAAGCGCACGTGCATGCCCCCACTCGAGACGAGGACTGACTCCCCTGGGGAGACTCCAGAATTACCCCAAGATGCATGTCAGCACTGGAGAGGAATCCTCAGTTTCTGGCACCGACTCCACACAAGGTCTTAGGCACCGGCATCGAAGGGAGAGGAATCCCGAGAGGCCCCCGAGCAACTCGCATGGGGACAGGCCTTTCCTGAGGCCACCAGAGCGGGTCCCTAAGGTCCAGGTCATAAGTCGAAAGCACCTGCCCGAACTCGAGAAAATCCAGGAGGTTCTCCCCTCCAGGCGAGATGAGGACCATTTCCGCTGAGGCTTCTCGAGGCTAATCACACCTAACCTCTGGAACTTACAAAGGGTCTTTCACACCCTTGCTCCAACTCAAGAAGTTCCCCGACTTACCCGGCTCCACTAGAAAGGAAGCACGAGAGTCCCGCCCACATCCAGAGGAGACCCGTTTCTGCCTCCAAGCTCGAGAGGAGGGATCCTTTCCCTGCGTGGTCGGGAAAGAATTCCCGGCGTTTCGTCGCATCTCAAGAGGAGGCGCTCTCCACAAGAAAGGCGAGAGGAACTCCAGGGTCGTGCTGCCATTCCCAGAGTCGCCCAGATGTCTCAGTCCACTCCAGGGAAATCTGTTTTCCCTGCACTGCCTCGACTTTCAAGCCGAGGATCGACTCACTCCACGGTGGCACTTGGAACAGAGCTGTGGGAAAGCCTCGTGTGAAAGCCTCGAGGGAAAGCCACAGATCCCTTGATCCACGCGAAGGAAAGCGTGACACTGCTGCTACAGCTCGGGAGGAAAGCGAACGTGTACGCCCCCACTCGAGACGAGGACTGACACCCCTGGGGAGACTCCAGAAGTACCTCAAGATCCATGTCAGCACTGGAGAGGAACCCTCAGGTTCTGACACCAACTCCACACATGGTCTTACCCCCCGGCATCGACGGGAGAGGAATCCCGAGAGGCCCCTGAGCAACTCGCATGGGGATTGGCCTTTCCTGAGGCCACCAGAGCAGGTCCCTGAGGTCCCCGTCGTAAGTCGAGAGCACCTGCCCCAACTCGAGAAAATCCAGGAGGTTCTCCCCTCCAGGCGAGATGAGGCCCATTTCCACTGAGGCGTCTCGAGGCTAATCACACCTAACATCTGGAACTTCCAAAGGGTCCTTCACACCCTTGTTGCAACTCAAGAAGTTGCCCGACATACCCGTCTCCACTCGAGAGGAAGCACGAGAGTCCCGCCCACATCCAGAGGAGCCCCGTTTCCGCCTCCTTGCTCGAGAGACAGGTTCCTTTCGCTGCGTGGTCGGGAAAGAATTCCCGCGTTCCTGTCGCATCTCAAGAGGAGGCACTCTCCACAGGAAAGGCGAGAGGAACTCCAGGGTCGTGCCACCATTCCCAGAGTCCTCCAGATATCTCAGTCCATTCCAGGGAAACTTGTTTTCCCTGCACTGCCTCGACTTTCAAGCCGAGGATCGACTCACACCACGGTGGCACGTGGGACAGTCCTGTGGGAAAGCCTCAAGGGAAAGCCCCTGATGCCTTGATCCACGCGAAGGGAAGCGTGACACTGCTGCTACAGCTCGGGAGGAAAGAGACGTGCATGTCCCCACTCGAGACGAGGACTGACTCCCCTGGGGAGACTCAAGAAGTACCCCAAGATCCATGTCAGCACTGGAGAGGAATCCACAGGTTTCGGCACCGACTCCACTCAAGGTCTTAGGCCCCGGCATGGAGGGGAGAGGAATCCCGAGAGGCCCCCGAGCAACTCGCATGGGGACTGGCCTCTCCTGAGGCAACCAGAGCGGGTCTCTGAGGTCCCCATCGTAAGTCGAAAGCACCTGCCGCAACTAGAGAAAGTCCAGGAGGTTCTCCCCTCCAGGCGAGATGAGGCCCATTTCCGCTGAGGCGTCTCAAGGCTAATCACATCTAACGTCTGGAACTTCCAAAGCGTCCTTCACACCCTTGCTGCAACTCAAGAAGTTCCCCGACATACCCGTCTCCTCTCGAGAAAAAGCACGAGAGTCCCGGCCACATCCAGAGCAGCCCCATTTCCGCCTCCTAGCTCGAGAGGAGGGATCCTTTCCCTGCGAGGTGGGGAAAGAATTCCCCGCGTTCCCGTCGCATCTCAAGAGGAGGCGCTCTCCACAGGAAAGGCGAGAGGAACTCCAGGGTCATGCCACCATTCCCAGAGTCGCCCTGATGTCTCAGTCCATTCCAGGGAAACCTGTTTTCCCTGCACTGCCTCGTCTTTCAAGCCGAGGATCGACTCACACCACGGTGTCACGTGGGACAGCCCTGTGGGAAAGCCTCGTGGGAAAGCCTCGTGGGAAAACCTCCAAGGAAAGCCACAGATTCCTGGATCCACGCGAAGGGAAGAGTGACACTGCTGCTACAGCTCGGGAGGAAATTGCACATGCATGCCCCCAATAGATATGAGGACTGACTCACCTGAGAGACTCCAGAAGTACCCCAAGATCCATGTAAGCACTGTAGAGGTATTCTCAGGTTCCGGCACCGACTCCACACAAGGTCTTAGGCGCCGGCATCGATGGGAGAGGAATCCCGAGAGGCCCCCGAGCAACTCGCATGGAGCCTGACCTTTCCTGAGGCCACCAGAGCGGGTCCCTGAGGTCCCCATCTTAAGTCCACAGCACCTTCCGCAACTCGAGAAAATCCAGGAGGTTCTCCCCTTCAGGCGACATGAGGTACATTTGTGCTGAGGCGTCGCGAGGATAATCACACCTAACCTCTGGAACTTCCAAAGGGTCCTTCACACCCTTGCTGCAACTGAAGAAGTTCCTCGACATACCCGTTTCCACTCGAGAGAAAGCACGAGAGTCCCGACCACATCCACAGGAGCCCCGATTCTGCCTCATAGTTCCAGAGGAGGGATCCTTTCCCTACGTGGTCGGGTAAGTATTCCCGGCGTTCCCGTCGCATCTCAAGGGGAGGTGCTCTCCACAGGAAAGGCGAGAGAAACTCCAGGGTCGTGCCACCATTCCCAGAGACCCCCAGATGCTCAGTCCATTCCAGGAAAACCAGTTTTCCCTGCACTGGCCTCGACATTCAAGCCGAGGATCGACTCATACAATGGTGGCACATGAGACAGCCCTGTGGGAAAGCCTCGTGGAAAATCCTCGTGGGAAAGCCTCGAGGGAAAGCCCCTGATCCCTTTGATCCACGAGAAGGGAAGCATGACACTCCTGCTACAGCTCGGGAGCGCACGTGCATGCCCCCACTCGAGACGAGGACTGACTCCCTGGGAGACTCCAGAAGTACCCAAGATCCATGTCAGCACTGGAGAGGAATCTCAGGTTCCGGCACCGAACTCGCACAAGATCTGAGGCCCCGGCCTTGACGGGAGAGGAATCCCGAGAGGCCCCCGAGCCACTCGCATGGGGACTGGCCTTTCCTGAGGCCACCAGAGTGGGTCCCTGAGGTCCCCGTCGTAAGTCGAGAGCACCTGCCGCAACTCGAGAAAATCCAGGAGGTTCTCCCCTCCAGGTGAGATGAGGCCCATTTCCGCTGAGCCGTTTTGAGGCTAATCACATCTAACATCTGGAACTTCCAAAGGGTCCTTTACACCCTTGCTGCAACTCAGAGTTCCGAGACATACCCGTCTCACTCGAGAAAGACGATTGTCCAGCACATCCGAGAGCCCGTATTTCGCCTCCTACTATCGAGCAGGAGGGATGCTTTCCTGCGTGGTCGGAAAAATTCCAGCGTTCCCGTTCGCCATCGCCAAGAGGAGCGCTACTCACAGGATAAGGCGGAGGAACTCCAGGGTCGTGCACCATTAAGAGTCCCAGATTCTAAGTCCATTCAGAATTGTTTTCCTGCACTGTTGACTTTCAAAGGAGGATCGACTCAACGGTGGCACGTGGTACAGCCTGTGGGAGAAGCTCGTGGGAAAGCCTCGTGGGAATAAGCCATTTAAGGAAGCTTGAGGGAAAGCTAGTAATCGTGATCCACAGGCAAGCTTAGGATGCGTGAATGCACTGCTGCTACAGCTCGGGAGGAAAGGCACGTGCATGCCCAATGAGACGAGGACTGATCC
>NW_017201532.1:0-6661 GCF_001704415.2 Capra hircus | reverse complement strand
TGATTAGCCTGGATATGGCTCAGCAGAAATGGGCCTCATCTCGCCTGGAGGGAAGAACACCTGGATTTCTCCAGTTGAGGCAGGTGCTCACAACTTACGACCGGGGGGACATCAGGGGCCTGCTCTGGTGGCCTCAGGAAAGACCAGTCCCCATGCGAATTGCTCGTGGGCCTCTCGGGATTCCTCTCCCGTCGATGCCGGGGCCTAAGACCTTGTGTGGAGATGGTGCCAGAACCTGAGGATTCCTCTCCAGTGCTGACATGGATCTTGGGATACTTCTGGAGTCTCCCCAGGGGAGTCAGTCCTTGTCTCGAGTGGGGCATGCACGTGCGCTTTCCTCCCGAGATGTAGCAGCAGTGTCATGCTTCCCTTCGCGTGGATAAATGGATCCGTGGCTTTCCCTCGAGGCTTTCCCAAGAGGATTTCCCACGAGGCTTTCCCACAGGGCTATCCCACGTGCCACCGTGGTTTGAGTCGATCCTCGCCGTGAAATTCGAGGCAGTGCAGGGAAAACAGTTTCCTCTGGAATGGACTGAGAGACATCTGGGTGACTCTGTGAATGGTGGCTCGACCCTGGAGTTCCTCTCACCTTTCCTGTGGAGAGCGCTTCCCCTTGAAATGCGAGCGGAATGGCGTGTATTATTTCCTGACCAAGCAGGGAAAGGATCCCTCATCTCGATCTTCGATACCAAAACGGCGTCTCCTCTGGGATGTGGGCGGGACCCTCGTGCTTCCTCTCGAGTGGAGACGGGTATGTCGGGGAACTTCTTGAGTTGCAGCAAGGACCCTTTTGAATTTCCAGAATTTAGGTGTGATGAGCCTCCTGACGCCTCAGAGGAAATGGGCCTTATCTCGCCTGGAGGGGAGAACCTCCTGGATTTTCTAGAGTTGGGCAGGGTCTCTCGAGTTACGACAGGGACCTCAGGGACCCGCTCTGGCGGCCGCAGGAAACGCCAGTCATCATGCGTGTTGCTAGGGGGCCTCTCGTGATTCCTCTCCCGTCGATGCCGGGGCCTAAGACCTTGTGTGGAGTCGGGGCCGGAAGCTCAGGATTCCTCTCCAGTGCTGACATGGATTTTGTGGTACTTCTCCAGTCTCCACAAGGGAGTCAGGCCTCGTCTCGAGTGGGGGCATGAGCGTGCCCTTTCCTCCCATGCTGTAGCAGCAGTGTCACGCTTCCCCATGCCTGGACCAAGGGATCTGTGGCTTTCCCTCGAGTCTTTCCCACTAGGGTTTCCCACAGGGCTGTCCCACGTGTGACGGTGGTGTGAGTCGATCCTCGGCATGAAGGCCAAGGCAATGCAGGGAAAACAGGTTCCTGTGGAATGGACTGAGACATCTGGGTGAGTCTCGGAATGGTGGCACGACCCTGCAGTTCCTCTCCCCTTACCTTTGGAGAGCGCCTCCTCTTGAGATGCGATGGGAATGCCGGGAATTCTTTCCCGAACAATCAGGGAAAGGATCGCTCATCTCGAGCTACGAGCCGGAAACGGAGCTCCTCTGGATGTGGCCGGAACACTCGTGCTTCCTCTTGAGTGGAGACGGGTATGTCGGGGAACTTCTCGAGTTGCAGCATGACTGTGAAAGACTCTTTGGAAGTTCCAGAGGTCACGTGTGATTAGCCTCGAGACACCTCAGGGGAAACGGGACTCATCTCGCCTGGAGGAGAGAACCGCCTGGATTTTACCGAGTTGCGGCAGGTGCTCTCGACTTACGATGGGGACTTCAGGGACCCGCTCTGGTGACCACAGGAAAGGCCAGTCCCCATGCGAGTTGCTAGAGGGCCTTTCGCTATTCCACTCCCGTCGATGCCAGGGCCTAAGACCTTGTGTGGAGTCGGGGCCGGAATCTGAGGATTCCTCTCCAAGGCTGGCATGCATGTTGGGGTACTTCTGGAGTCTCCCAAGGGGAGTCAGTCCTCGTCTCGAGTGGGGGCATGCACGTGCGCTTTCCTCCCGTGCTGTAGCAGCAGTGTCACGCTTCCCTTCGCGTGGATCAAGGGACCTGTGGCTTTCCCTCAAGGCTTTCCCACGAGACTTTCCCACAGGGCCCTCCCACGTGCCACCGTGGTGTGAGTCGATCCTTGGCGTGAAAGTCGAAGCAGTGCAGGGAAAACAGGATCCTCTGGAATGGACTGAGATATCTGGGGGACTCTTGGAATGGTGGCACGACCCATGAGTTCTTCTCGCCTTTCCTGTGCAGTGGGCCTCCTCTTGAGAAGCTTCGGAAACGTCGGGAATTCTATCCCGAGGAAGCAGGGAAGGATCCCTCATCTTTAGCTTGGAGGCGGAAACGGAGCTCCTCTGGATGTGGCCGGGACCATCGTGCTTCCTCTGGAGTGGAGACGGGTGTGTCGGGGAACTTCTTGAGTTGCAGCTAAGGTGTGAAGGAACCTTTGGAAGTTCCAGAGGTTAGGTGTGATTAGCCTCGAGACGCCTCAGCGGAAATGGGCCTCATCTCGCCTGGAGGGGAGAACCTCCTGGATTTTCTCGAGTGTGGCAGGTGCTCTAGAATTACGACGGGGACCTCAGGGACCTCTCCGGTGTCCTGACGAAAGGCCAGTCCCCATGCGAGTTGTTCGATGGCCTCTCGGGATTCCTTTCCCGTTGATGCCGGGGTCTGAGACCTTGTACGGAGTCGGTGCCGGAACCTGAGGATTCCTCTCCAGTGCTGACATGGATCTTGGGGTACTACTGGAGTCTCCCGAGGGGAGTCAGTCCTCGTCTCGAGTGGGGGCATGCACGAGCGCTTTCCTCCCGAGCTGTAGCAGCAGTGTCACGCTTTCCTTCGCGTGAATCAAGGGATCTGTGGCTTTCCCTCAAGGCTTTCCCACGAGGCTTTCCACAGGGCTGTCCCACGTACCACCGTGGTGTGAGTTGATCCTCGGCTTGAAAGACGAGGCAGTGCAGGGAAAACAGGATTTCCTGGAATTGACTGAGACATCTGGGGGACTCTGGGAATGGTGGCATGACAGGGAGTTCCTCTCCCTTTCCTGTGGAGAGCGACTCCCGAGAATTCTTTCGCGATCACGCTGGGAAAGGATCCCTCCTCTCCAGCTATGAGACGGAAACGGGGTTCCTCTGGATGTGGGCGGGACTCTCGTGCCTCCTCTCGAGTGGAGACGGGTATGTCGGGGAACTTCTTGAGTTGCGGCAAGGGTGTGAAAGACCCTTTGGAATTTCCAGAGGTTAGGTGTGATTAGCCTCGAGACGCCCAGCGGAAATGGGCCCATCTCTCCTGGAAGGGACAACCACCTGGATTTTCTCAAGTTGCGGCAGGTGCTCTCGACCTTTGATGGGGACCTCAGGGAACCGCTCTGGTGGCCTGAGGAAATGCCAGTCCCCATGCGAGTTGCACGGTGGCCTCTCAGGATTCCTCTCCCGTCGATGCCGGGGCCTAAGACCTTGTTTGGAGTCGGTGCCAGAACCAGAGGATTCCGCTCCAGTGCTGACATGGATCTTGGGGTACTTCTGGAGTCTCCCCAGGGGAGTCAGTCCTCGTCTCGAGTGGGGGCATGCACGTGTGCTTTCCTCCCGAGCTGTAGCAGCAGTGTCACGCTTCCCTTCGCCTGGATCAAGGGATCTGTAGCTTTCCCTCGAGGCTTTCCCAGGAGACTTTCCCACGAGGCTTTCCCACAGGGCTGTCCCACGTGCCACCGTGGTGAAAGTCGACCCTGGGCTTGAAAGTCGAGGCAGTGCAGGGAAAAGAGGTTTCCCTGGAATGGACTGAGACATCTGGGGGACTCTGAGAATGGTGTCACGACCCTGGACTTCCTCTCGCCTTTCCTGTGGAGAGCACCTCCTCTTGAGATGCAACGGGAACACCGGAAATTCTTTCCCCACCACGCAGGGAAAGGATCCCTCCTCTCGAACTAGGAGGCGGAAACGGGCTCCTCTGGATGTGGGCGGGACTCTCGTACTTCCTCTCGAGTGTCGACGGGTATGTCGGGGAACTTCTTGAGTTGCAGCAAGGGTGTGAAGGACCCTTTGGCAGTTCTAGAGGTTAGGTGTGATTAGCCCCGAGATGCCTCAATGGAAATGGGCCTCATCTCGCCTGGAGGGGAGAAACTCCTGGATATTCTCGAGTTGCGGTAGGTGCTCTCGACTTACGATGGGGACCTCAGGGACCCGCTCTGGTGGCCTCAGGAAATTCCAGTCCCCATGCGAGTTGCTCGGGGACCTCTCCGGATTCCTCTCCCGTCGATGCCGGGGCCTCAGACCTTACGTAGAGTCGGTGCCGAAACCTGAGGATTCCTCTCCAGTGCTGACATGGATCTTGGTGTACTGCTGGAGTCTCCCCAGGGGAGTCAGTCCTCGTCTCGGTTGAGTGCATGCACGTGCGCTTTCCTCCCCAGCTGTAGCAGCAGTGTCGCGCTTCCCTTCGCGTGGATCAAGGTATCTGTGGCTTTCCCTCGAGGCTCTCCCACGAGGCTTTCCGACGAGGCTTTGCCACAGGGCTGTCCCACGTGCCACAGTGGTGTGAGTCGATCCTCGGCTTGAAAGTCGAGTCAGTGCAGGGAAACAGGTTTCCCTGGAATGGACTGAGACATCTGGGGGACTCGGAGAATGGTGGCATGTCCCTGGAGTTCCTCTCGCCTTTCCTGTGGAGAACGCCTCCTCTTGAGATGCGACGGGAACGCCGGGAATTCTTTCCCGACCTCGCAGGGAAAGGATCCCTCCTCTCGAGCTATGAGGCGGAAACGGGGCTCCTCTGGATGCGGGCGGAACTATCGTGCTTCCACTTGAGTGGAGACGGGTATGTCGGGGAACTTCTTGATTTGCTGCAAGGGTTTGAAGGACCCTTTGGAAGTTCCAGAGTTTAAGTGTGCTTAGCCTTGAGATGTGTCAGCGGAAATAGGCTTCATTTTGCCTGGAGGGAGGAAGCGCACATGCATGCCCCCACTCGAGACGAGCACTGACTCCCCTGGGGAGACTCCAGAAGTCCCCCAGAATCCATGTCAGCACTGGAGAGGCATCCTCAGGTTCCGGCACCGACTCCACACAAGATCTTAGGCCCTGGCATCGACGGGAGGGAAGGCCGAGAGGCCCCCGAGCAACTCCCATGGGGACTGGCCTTTCCTGAAGCCACCAGAGCGGGTCCCTGAGGTCCCCGTCGTAAGTCAAGAGCACCTGCCGCAACTCGAGGAAGTACAGGAGGTTCTCCCCTCCAGGCGAGATGAGGCCCATTTCCGCTGAGGCGTCTTGAGGCTAATCACATCTAAGATCTGGAACTTCCAAAGGGTCCCTCACAGCCTTCCTGCAACTCCTGAAGTTGCCCGACATACCCGTCTCCATTCGAGAGGAAGCGCGAGAGTCCTGCCCACAACCAGAGGAGCCCCATTTCCGGCTCCTAGCTCGAGAGGAGGAATCCTTTCCCTGAGTGGGGGGAAATAATTCCCGGCGTTCCTGTCGCTACTCAAGAGGAGGCGCTCTCGACAGGAAAGTCGAGAGGAACCCCAGTCGTGCCACCATTCCCAGAGTCCCCCAGAAATCTCAGTCCATTCCAGGGAAACCTGTTTTCCCTGCACTGCCTCTACTTTCAAGCCGAGGATCGACTCACACCACGGTGGTACGTGGGACAGCCCTGTGGGAAAGCCTCGAGGGAAAGCCACAGATCCCTTGATCCACGGGAAGGGCAGCGCTACACTGCAGCTACTGCTCGGGAGGAAAAGCGCACGTGCATGCCCCCACTCGAGACGAGGACTGACTCTCCTGGGGAGACTCCAAAAGTAACCCAAGATCCATGTCAGCACTCGAGAGGAATCAGGTTCCGGCACCCGAGTCTAAACAAGATCTTAGTCTCCGGCTTCGACGGGAGGAATCCTGAGCGCCCCCGAGCAACTCGCATGGGGACTGGGATTTCCTGAGGCCACAAGAGCGGGTCCTGATGTCCCCGTCGTAAGTCGAGAGCACCTGCCGAAACTCCAGAAAATCCAGGAGGTTCTCCCTCCAGGCGAGATGAGGCCCATTTTCGCTGAGGCCTCTCGAGGCTAATCACAACTAACCTCTGGAACTTCCAAAGGGTCCTTCACACACCTTGCTGCAATTCAAGAAGTTCCGGACATACCGTCTTCACTCGAG
Source organism: Capra hircus (assembly GCF_001704415.2). Lineage (NCBI taxonomy): Eukaryota > Metazoa > Chordata > Mammalia > Artiodactyla > Bovidae > Capra > Capra hircus. Next base: position 581 of record NW_017201532.1, on the reverse strand, counting down.
AGGAAGTACAGGAGTCCGCCCACATCCAGAGGAGCCCCGTTTCCGCCTTCACTCGAGAGGAAGTACAGGAGTCCGCCCACATCCAGAGGAGCCCCGTTTCCGCCTCCTAGCTCGAGAGGAGGGATCCTTTCCCTGCGTGCTCGGAAAGAATTCCCGGCGTTCCCGTCGCATCTCAAGAGCAGGCGCTCTCCACAGGATAGGCGAGGAACTCCAAGTTCGTCCACCATTCCAGAGTCCCCCAGATGTCTCAGTCCATTCCAGGGAAACCTGTTTTCCCTGCACTGCCTCGACTTTCAAGCCGAGGATCGACTCACACCACTGTGGCACGTGGGACAGCCATGTAGGAAAAGCCTCGTGGAAAAGCCTCATGGGAATGCCTCGAAGGAAAGCCCCTGATCCCTTGATCCACCGAAGGAAGCGTGACACTGCTGCTACAGCTCGGGAGGAAAACGCACGTGCATGCCCCCTCTCGAGACGTGGACTGACTCCCCTGGGGAGACTCCATAGGACCCAGAGAGTTTCCTCAGCACTGGAGAGGAATGCTCAGTTCCAGCACCGACTCCACACAAGATCTTCGCCCC
>NW_017201531.1:0-6661 GCF_001704415.2 Capra hircus | reverse complement strand
CTGAGGGGGCTGGTGGGTTTGCAGCGGTAGCCCTGGCCATAGTAGGCTGCCAGCATAGTGAGGAATTCTTGTCCAGGAGGGAAGGGAAGAGGCGCAAAGCTGGGCAGGAAGTCTCCTCCATGCGAGATTGGCTTGGCCGCGTCGCAGATTGCCCAGGCGGCGGCACAGCGAGAGCACCAGGCTTCCGCGAGGTCCCGCTTTGGCTGGGAGTTATTCAGCTCCCGAGCACACTATCGGAGCTTGATTCGCTTGGGTGGTCCCTGAGAAAAGTGTATGACAGAGCGTAGGTTCCGGCTAGTCTCTCCTTTAAGGAGGACTGGGACCTAAGTGCAAAGGCAAGGCAGGATTGGAGCTGAGCAAGAAAGGCCGCCAGAGGCGACTCCAGGCTCCTGCTGCCTGCTCCTTCCTGGAGAGGCAGCCTAAAAGCAAGGCAAGTCTGGGCAAGGCTACCCCGGCAGAGCAGCCTCGCCGCCAGGAACTCTGCCAGATCGGGGCTCTGAGCAGAGCTAGAGCTCTGCCGTACTGGAGGCGCACTTAGCTCCGTGCAAGCAGGGCTTTCAACTTGACGGGGCTGGGCTGCCTCCTCTTCCCCGAGGAGGCTCGCTTTCCCTGCTGGCTGTGCACTCGCCTATCAGGCGGGGCGCAGGGCTCCTCCAGCAGGTCTTGCCTCAGGGGCTGCTTCCCCTGAGTTGGGGCTGTGGGCAGGAACCCAGACACGCAGGATCAGGCCCCAACCACCTGCACATGTCTCTGCTGGGGAGGAGAGTGCTAGGGAACCTACGTCTGTCATACACTTTCTGGGCACCCAAGGAATCAGCCTCCGTGTGTGCGGGGCTGAAAACCCCAGCCAGGGGCCCTGGGAGCCTGGTGCTCTCGGTGCGGCGCTGATTCTAGGGCGGCCTAGAAACCGCTGGAGGAGCCCTGCAGTTGCCCTTCCCTTCCCTCTGACAGAGCTCTCACTGCTGAAGCCCTTGGCAGTGTGCAACCCACCAGCCCCTAAGCCTCTCCCAAGCGACGGCCTGGCACCTAAGTGCAAAGGCAAGGCAGGATTGGAGCTGAGGCAAGGAAGGCGACCAGTGGCGTCTCCCAGGCTCGCTCAGACAGCTCCTTCCTGGGGAGGGAGCCTAAAAGCAAGGCAAGTCTGGGCAAGGCGAGCCCCCGGCGAGCAGCCTCGCGCCAGAAACTCTGCCAGATCGGGCTCTGAGCAGAGCTAGAGCTCTGCCGTACTGGAGGCGCACTTAGCTCCGTGCAAGCAGGGCTTTCCTCTTGACTGGGCTCGGCTGCCTCCTCTTCTCCCGAGGAGGCTCGCTACACTGCTGGCTGTGCTCTCGCCTATCAGGCGGGCGCGCAGGGCTCCTCCAGCAGGTCTTGCCTCAGGGGCTGCTTCCCCTGAGTTGAGGCTGTGGGCCGGGAACCCAGACACGCAGGATAAGGCCCCAACCACCTGCACATGTCTCTGCTGGGGAGGAGAGTGCTAGGGAACCTACGTCTCTCACACACTTTCTAGGCACCCACGGAGTCAGCCTCTGGGAGTGTGGGGATGCAAAAACCCAGCCAGGGGCCCTTGGAACCTGGTGCTCTCCGTGCGGAGCTTTGTCTGGGCGGCCAAGGAACCGCTGAAGGAGCCCTGCTGTTGCCCTTCGCTTCCCTCTGACAGAGCTTTCACTGCTGGAGCCCTTGGCAGTGTGCAACCCACCAGCCCCTAAGCCCTCCTCAAGGACGCTTGGGACCTAAGTGCAAAGGCAAGGCAGGGGTAGAGCTGAAGCCAGGAAGGCGCCAGTGGCGTTTCCCGAGCCTCACACAGCCTGCTCCTTCCTGGGGAGGGAGCCTTAAAGCAAGGCAAGTCTGCGCAAGGCTCGCCTATGGCAGAGCATCTTGGTGCCAGGAACTCTGCCAGATCGGGCCTCTGAACAGAGCTAGAGATCTGCCGTACTGGAGTCGCACTTAGCTTCCGTGTAAGCAGGGATTTCAGCTTGACGGGGACTTGCTGCCTCCTCTTCCCCCGAGGAGGCTCGCTTCCCTGCTGGCTGTGCACTCGCCTATCAGGCGGGGGCGCAGGGCTCCTCCAGCAGGTCTTGCCTCAGGGGCTGCTTCCCCTGAGTTGGGGCTGTGGGCAGGAACCCAGACACGCAGGATCAGGCCCCAAACCACCTGCACATGTCTCTGCTGGGGAGGAGAGTGCTAGGGAACCTACGTCTCTCACTACACTTTCTAGGGCACCCACGGAGATCAGCCTCCTGGAGTGTGGGGCATGCAAAACCCCAGCCAGGGGCCCTTGGAGCCTGGTGCTCTCCGTGCGGCGCTTGATCTGGGCGGCCAAGGAACCGCTGGAAGGAGCCCTGCTGTTGCCCTTCCGCTTCCCTCTGACAGAGCTTCTCACTGCTGGAGCCCTTGGCAGTGTGCAACCCACCAGCCCCTAAGCCCTCCTCAAGGACGCTGGGACCTAAGTGCAAAGGCAAGGCAGGATTGGAGCTGAGGCAAGGAAAGGCGCCAGTGGCGTCTCCCAGCGCTCACGACAGCCTGCTCCTTCCTGGGGAGGGAGCCTAAAAGCAAGGCAAGTCTGGCAAGGCTCGCCTATGGCAGAGCATCCTTCGGCCAGGAACTCTGCCAGATCGGGGCTCTGAGACAGAGCTAGAGACTCTGCCGTACTGGAGTCGCACTTAGCTTCCGTGCTAAGCAGGGCATTTCAGCTTGACGGGGACTGGCTGCCTCCTCTTCCCCGAGGAGGCTCGCTTCCCTGCTGGCTGTGCACTCGCCTATCAGGCGGGGGCGCAGGGCTCCTCCAGCAGGTCTTGCCTCAGGGGCTGCTTCCCCTGAGTTGGGGCTGTGGGCAGGGAACCCAGACACGCAGGATCAGGCCCCAACACCTGCACATGTCTCTGCTGGGGAGGAGAGTGCTAGGGAACCTACGTCTGTCATACACTTTCTGGGCACCCAAGGAATCAGCCTCCGTGGTGTGCGGGGCTGAAAACCCCAGCCAGGGGCCCTGGGAGCCTGGTGCTCTCCGTGCGGCGCTGATCTGGGCGGCCAAGCAACCGCTGGAAGGAGCCCTGCAGTTGCCCTTCCCTTCCCTCTGACAGAGCTTCTCACTGCTGGAGCCCTTGGCAGTGTGCAACCCACCAGCCCCTAAGCCCTCCTCAAGGACGCTTGGGACCTAAGTGCAAAGGCAAGGCAGGGATTAGAGCTGAGGCCAGGAAGGCGCCAGTGGCGTCTCCCAGGCCTCACGACAGCCTGCTCCTTCCTGGGGAGGGAGCCTTAAAGCAAGGCAAGTCTGGCGCAAGGCTCGCCCTAGGCAGAGCATCTCGCTGCCAGGAACTCTGCCAGATCGGGCCTCTGAACAGAGCTAGAGCATCTGCCGTACTGGAGTCGCCACTTAGCTTCGTGCAAGCAGGGCATTTCAGCTTGACGGGGACTTGGCTGCCTCCTCTTCCCCGAGGAGGCTCGCTTCCCTGCTGGCTGTGCACTCGCCTATCAGGCGGGGGCGCAGGGCTCCTCCAGCAGGTCTTGCCTCAGGGGCTGCTTCCCCTGAGTTGGGGCTGTGGGCAGGAACCCAGACACGCAGGATCAGGCCCCAAACCACCTGCACATGTCTCTGCTGGGGAGGAGAGTGCTAGGGAACCTACGTCTGTCATACACTTTCTGGGCACCCAAGGAATCAGCCTCCGTGTGTGCGGGGCTGAAAACCCCAGCCAGGGGCCCTGGGAGCCTGGTGCTCTCCGTGTGGCGCTGAATCTGGGCGGCCAAGCAACCGCTGGAGGAGCCCTGCAGTTGCCCTTCCCTTCCCTCTGACAGAATTCTCACTGCTGGAGCCCTTGGCAGTGTGCAACCCACCAGCCCCTAAGCTCTCCTTAAGGAGGACTGGGACCTAAGTGCAAAGGCAAGGCAGGATTGGAGCTGAGGCCAAGAAAGGCGCCAGTGGCGACTCCCAGGCTCCTGCTGCCTGCTCCTTCCTGGAGAGGCAGCCTAAAAGCAAGGCAAGTCTGGGCAAGGCTAGCCCCGGCAGAGCAGCCTCGCGCCAGGAACTCTGCCAGATCGGGGCTCTGAGCAGAGCTAGAGCTCTGCCGTACTGGAGGCGCACTTAGCTCCGTGCAAGCAGGGCTTTCAACTTGACGGGGCTGGGCTGCCTCCTCTTCCCCCGAGGAGGCTCGCTTCCCTGCTGGCTGTGCACTCGCCTATCAGGCGGGGGCGCAGGGCTCCTCCAGCAGGTCTTGCCTCAGGGGCTGCTTCCCCTGAGTTGGGGCTGTGGGCAGGAACCCAGACACGCAGGATCAGGCCCCAACCACCTGCACATGTCTCTGCTGGGGAGGAGAGTGCTAGGGAACCTACGTCTGTCATACACTTTCTGGGCACCCAAGGAATCAGCCTCCGTGTGTGCGGGGCTGAAAACCCCAGCCAGGGGCCCTGGGAGCCTGGTGCTCTCGGTGCGGCGCTGATTCTAGGCGGCCTAGAAACCGCTGGAGGAGCCCTGCAGTTGCCCTTCCCTTCCCTCTGACAGAGCTCTCACTGCTGAAGCCCTTGGCAGTGTGCAACCCACCACCCCCTAAGCCCTCCCCAACGACGCCTGGCACCTATGTGCAAAGGCAAGGCAGGATTGGAGCTGAGGCAAGGAAGGCACCAGTGGCGTCTCCCAGGCTCGCTCAGACAGCTCCTTCCTGGGGAGGGAGCCTAAAAGCAAGGCAAGTCTGGGCAAGGCGAGCCCCCGGCCGAGCAGCCTCGCGCCAGAAACTCTGCCAGATCGGGGCTCTGAGCAGAGCTAGAGCTCTGCCGTACTGGAGGCCCACTTAGCTCCGTGCAAGCAGGGCTTTCCTCTTGACTGGGCTCGGCTGCCTCCTCTTCTCCCGAGGAGGCTCGCTACACTGCTGGCTGTGCTCTCGCCTATCAGGCGGGCGCGCAGGGCTCCTCCAGCAGGTCTTGCCTCAGGGGCTGCTTCCCCTGAGTTGAGGCTGTGGGCGGGAACCCAGACACGCAGGATAAGGCCCCAACCACCTGCACATGTCTCTGCTGGGGAGGAGAGTGCTAGGGAACCTACGTCTCTCACACACTTTCTAGGCACCCACGGAGTCAGCCTCTGGGAGTGTGGGGATGCAAAACCCAGCCAGGGGCCCTTGGAACCTGGTGCTCTCCGTGCGGAGCTTTGTCTGGGCGGCCAAGGAACCGCTGAAGGAGCCCTGCTGTTGCCCTTCGCTTCCCTCTGACAGAGCTTTCACTGCTGGAGCCCTTGGCAGTGTGCAACCCACCAGCCCCTAAGCCCTCCTCAAGGACGCTTGGGACCTAAGTGCAAAGGCAAGGCAGGGGTAGAGCTGAAGCCAGGAAGGCGCCAGTGGCGTTTCCGAGCCTCACACAGCCTGCTCCTTCCTGGGGAGGGAGCCTTAAAGCAAGGCAAGTCTGCGCAAGGCTCGCCTATGGCAGAGCATCTTGGTGCCAGGAACTCTGCCAGATCGGGCCTCTGAACAGAGCTAGAGATCTGCCGTACTGGAGTCGCACTTAGCTTCGTGTAAGCAGGGATTTCAGCTTGACGGGGACTTGCTGCCTCCTCTTCCCCCGAGGAGGCTCGCTTCCCTGCTGGCTGTGCACTCGCCTATCAGGCGGGGGCGCAGGGCTCCTCCAGCAGGTCTTGCCTCAGGGGCTGCTTCCCCTGAGTTGGGGCTGTGGGCAGGAACCCAGACACGCAGGATCAGGCCCCAAACACCTGCACATGTCTCTGCTGGGGAGGAGAGTGCTAGGGAACCTACGTCTGTCATACACTTTCTGGGCACCCAAGGAATCAGCCTCCGTGTGTGCGGGGCTGAAAACCCCAGCCAGGGGCCCTGGGAGCCTGGTGCTCTCCGTGTGGCGCTGAATCTGGGCGGCCAAGCAACCGCTGGAGGAGCCCTGCAGTTGCCCTTCCCTTCCCTCTGACAGAATTCTCACTGCTGGAAGCCCTTGGCAGTGTGCAACCCACCAGCCCCTAAGCTCTCCTTAAGGAGGACTGGGACCTAAGTGCAAAGGCAAGGCAGGATTGGAGCTGAGGCAAGAAAGGCGCCAGTGGCGACTCCCAGGCTCCTGCTCAGACATGCTCCTTCCTGGGAGGCAGCCTAAAAGCAAGGCAAGTCTGGGCAAGGCGAGCCCCCCGGCCGAGCAGCCTCGCGCCAGGAAACTCTGCCAGATCGGGGCTCTGAGCAGAGCTAGAGCTCTGCCGTACTGGAGGCGCACTTAGCTCCGTGCAAGCAGGGCTTTCCTCTTGACTGGGCTCGGGCTGCCTCCTCTTCTCCCGAGGAGGCTCGCTATCCCTGCTGGCTGTGCTCTCGCCTATCAGGGCGGGGCGCAGGGCTCCTCCAGCAGGTCTTGCCTCAGGGGCTGCTTCCCCTGAGTTGGGGCTGGGCAGGAACCCAGACACGCAGGATCAGGCCCCAAACCACCTGCACATGTCTCTGCCTGGGAGGAGATGCTAGGAACCTACGTCTGTCATACACTTCTGGGCACCAAGGAATCAGCCTCCGTGTGTGCGGGGCTGAAACCCCAGCCAGGGCCCTGGGAGCCTGGTGCTCTCGGTGCGGCGCTGATTCTAGGCGGCCTAGAAACCGCTGGAGGAGCCCTGCAGTTGCCCTTCCCTTCCTCTGACAGAGCTCTCACTGCTGAAGCCCTTGGCAGTGTGCAACCCACACCCCCTAAGCCCTCCCAA
>NW_017201530.1:0-6663 GCF_001704415.2 Capra hircus | reverse complement strand
AAAGGGTCCTTCACACCCTTGCTGCAACTCAAGAAGTTCCCTGATACCCGTCTCCACTCGAGAGGAAGCACGAGAGTCCCGACCACATCCAGAGGAGCCCCGTTTCCACCTCCTAGCTCGAGAGGAGGGATCCTTTCCCTGCGTGCTCGGGAAAGAATCCCGGCGTTCCCGTCGCATCTCAAGAGGAGGCGCTCTCCACAGGAAAGGCGAGAGGAACTCCAGGGTCATGCCACCATTCCCAGAGTCCCCCAGATGTCTCAGTCCATTCCAGGGAAACCTGTTTTCCCTGCACTGCCTCGACTTTCAAGCCGAGGATCGACTCAACCATGGTGGCAAGTGCGACAGCCCTGTGGGAAAGCCTCGTGAGAAACCTCGTGGGAAAGCCTCGAGGGTATGCCACAGATCCCTTGTTCCACGCGAAGGGAAGCGTGACACTCCTGCTTCAGCTCGGGAGGAAAGCGCACGTGCATGCCCCACCTCGAGACGAGGACTGACTCCCTGGGGAGACTCCAGAAGTACCCCAAGATCCATGTCAGCACTGGAGAGGGAATCCTCAGGTTCCGGCACCGACTCCACACAAGTCATAGGCCCCGGAATTGACGGGAGAGGAATCCTGAAAGGCACCGAGCAACTCGCATGGGGACTGGCCTTTCCTGAGGCCACCAGAGCGGGTCCTGAGGTCCCCGTCGTATGTCGAGAGCACCTGTCACAACTCCAGAAAATACAGGAGGTTCTCCTCTACCAGGCGAGATGAGGCCCATTTCCGCTGAGGCGTCTCGAGGCTAATCCAGTTCTAAACATCTGGAACTTCCAAAGGGTCCTTCACACCCTTGCTGCAACTCAAGAAGTTCCCCGACATAACCGTCTCCACTTGAGAGGAAGCACGGAGAGTCCCCGGCCCACATCCAAGAGGAGCCCGTTTCCCGCTCCTAGCTGAGAGAGGTGATCCTTTCCCAGCGTGGTCGGGAAAGAATTCCCGGCGTTCCCGTCGCATCTCAAGAGGAGGCGCTCTCCACAGGAAAGGCGAGAGGAACTCCAGGATCGTGCCACATTCCAGAGTCCCCACGATGTCTCAGTCCATTCCAGGGAAACCTGGTTTTCCCAGCACTGCGTCGACTTTCAGGCCGGGGGATCGACTCACACCAATGGTGGCACGTGGGGACAGCCCTGTGGGAAAACCTCGTGGGAAAGGCTCGTGGGAAAGCCTCGTGGGGAAAGCCACAGATCCCTTGATCCACGCGAAGGGGAAGCGCGACACTGCTGCTACAGCTCGGGAGGAAAGCGCACGTGCATGCCCCCACTCGAGACCGAGGACTGACTTCCCTGGGGAGACTCCAGAAGTATCCCAAGATACATGTCAGCACTGGAGAGGAATCCTCAGGTTCTGGCACCGACTCCACACTAGGTCTTAGGCCCTGGCATCGACGTGAGAGGGATCCCGAGAGGCCCCCGAGCAACTCGCATGGGACTGGCCTTTCCTGAGGCCACCAGAGCGGTTCGCTGTGGTACCCGTCGTAAGTCGAGAGCACCTGTCGCAAATCGAGAAAATCCAGGAGGTTCTCCCCTCCAGGCGACATGAGGCCCATTTCCGCTGAGGTATCTCGAGGCTAATCACACTTTACCTAAGGAACTACCAAAGGGTCCTTCACACCCTTGCTGCAACTCAAGAAGTTCCCTGACATACCCGTCTCCACTCGAGAGGAAGCACGAGAGTCCCGACCACATCCAGAGGAGCCCGTTTCCACCTATTAGCTCGAGAGGAGGGATCCTTTCCCTGCGGTGCTCGAGAAAGAATTCCCGGTGTTCCTGTCGCAACTCAAGAGGAGGCGCTCTCCACAGGAAATGCGAGAGGAACTCCAGGGTCATGCCAGCATTCCCAGAGTCCCCCAGATGTCTCAGTCCATTCCAGGGAAACCTGTTTTCTCTGCACTGTTTTGACTTTCAAGCCGAGTATAGACTAACACCACGGTGGCACGTGGGACAGCCCTGTGGGAAAGCCTCGTGGGAAAGCCTCGTGGGAAAGCCTCGAGGGAATGCCACAGATCCCTTGTTCCACGTGAAGGAAAGGGTGACACTGCGGCTACAGCTCGGGAGGAAATCGCACGTGCATGCCCCCACTCGAGACGAGGACTGACTCCGCTGGGGAGACTCCAGAAATACCCCAAGATCCATGTCAGAACTGGAGAGGAAACCTCAGGTCTGGCACCGACTCCACACCAGGTCTTAGGCCACGATATCGACTGGAGAGGAATCCCGAGAGACCCCCGAGAGGCCTTCGAGCAACTCCCAAGGGGACTGGCCTTTCCTGAGTCCACCATAGCGGGTCCCTGAGGTCCCCGTCGTAAGTCGAGAGCACCTGCCGCAACTCGAGAAAATCCAGGAGGTTCTCCCCTCCAGGCGAGATGAGACCCGTTTCCCCTGAGGCGTCTCGAGGCTAATCACACCTAACCTCTGGAACTTACAAAGGGTCCTTCACACCCTTGCTGCAACTCAAGAAGTTCCCCGACATACCCGTCTCCACTCGAGAGGAAGCACGACAGTCCGGCCCACATCCAGAGGAGCCCCGTTTCCGCCTCCTAGCTCGAGAGGAGGGATCCTTTCCCTGCGTGCTCGGGAAAGAACTCCCGGCGTTCCCGTCGCATCTCAAGAGGAGGCGCTCTCCACAGGAAAGGCGAGAGGAACTCCAGGGTCATGCCACCATTCCCAGAGTCCCGCAGATGTCTCAGTCCATTCCAGGGAAACCTGTTTTTCCCTGCACTGCCTCGACTTTCAAGCCGAGGATCGACTCAAACCATGGTGGCACGTGCGACAGCCCTGTGGGAAAGCCTCGTGGGAAACCTCGTGGGAAAGCCTCGAGGGTATGCCACAGATCCCTTGTTCCACGCGAAGGGAAGCGTGACACTGCTGCTTCAGCTCGGAAGGAAAGCGCACGTGCATGCCCCCACCCGAGACGAGGACTGACTCCCCTGGTGAGACACCAGAAGTACCCCAAGTTCCATGTCAGTGCTGGAGAGGAATCCTCAGGTTTCAGCACCGACTCCACACAAGGTCTTAGGCCCTGGCATCGACGGGAGAGGAATCCCGGGAGGCTCCCGAGCAACTCGCAAGGGGACTGGCCTTTCCTGAGACCACCAGAACGGGTCCCTGATATCCCCGTCTTAAGTAGAGAGCACCTGCCGCAACTTGAGAAAATCCAGGAGTTTCTCCCCTCCAGGCGAGATGAGGCCCATTTCCGCTGAGGCTTCTCGAGGCAAATCACACCTAAACTCTGGAACTTCCAAAGGGTCCCTCACACCCTTGCTGCAACTCAAGAAGTTCCCCGACATACCCGTCTGCACTCGAGAGGAAGGACGAGAGTCCCGCCCACACCAGAGGAGCCCCGATTATGCCTCCTAGCTCGAGAGGAGGGATCCTTTCCCTGCGTGGACAGGAAAGAATTCCCGGAGTTCCCGTCTCATCTAAGGACTAGGCACTCTCCACAGGAAAGGCGAGAGGAATTCCACGGTCGTGCCACCATTCCCTGAGTACCCCAGATGTCTCAGTCCAGTCCAGGGAAACCTGTTTTCCCTGCAATGCCTCGACTTTCAAGCCGAGGATCGACTCACACCCCTTTGGCATGTGGGACAACCCTCTGGGAAAGCCTCGTTGGAAAGCCTCGTGGGAAAGCCTGAAGGGAAAGCCACAGATCCCTTGATCCACACGAAGGGAAGCGTGACACTCCTGCTACAGCTCGGGAGGAAAGCGCACGTGCATGCCCCCACTCGAGACGAGGACTGATTCCACTGGGGAGACTCCAGAAGTACCCCAAGATCCATGTCAGCACTGGTGAGCAATACTCAGGTTCCGGCACCGACACCACACAAGGTCTTAGGCCCGGCATCGACTGGAGAGGAATCCCGATAGGCCCCCGAGCAACTCGAATGGGGACTGGACTTTCCTGAGGCCACCAGGGCGGGTCCCTGAGGTCCCCGTCGTAAGTCAAGAGCACCTGCCACAACTCGAGAAAATCCAGGAGGTCTCCCCTTCAGGCGAGATGAGGCCCATTTCCGCTGAGGTGTCTCGAGGCAAATCACACCTAAACTCTGGAACTTACAAAGGGTCCCTCACACCCTTGCTGCAACTCAAGAAGTTCCCCGACATACCCGTCTCCACTCCAGAGGAAGCACGAGAGTACCGCCCACATACAGAGGAGCCCCGTTTCCGCCTCCTATCTCGAGAGGAGGGATCCTTTCCCTGCGTGGTCGGGAAAGAATTCCTGGCGTTTCCGTCGCATCTCAAGAGGAGGCGCTCTCCACAGGAAAGGCGAGATGAACTCCAGGGTCCTGGCACCATTCCCAGAGTCCCCCAGATGTCTCATTCCACTCCAGGAAAACCTTTTTTTCCCAGCAATGCCTCGAGTTACAAGCCGGAGGATCGACTCACACAACGGTGGCACGTGGGACAGCCCTGTGGGAAAGCCTCGTGGGAAAGCCTCGTGGGAAAGCCTCGTGGGAAAGCCTCGAGGGAAAGCCACAGATACCCTGATCCACGCGAATGGAAGCGCGACTCTGCTGCTACAGCTCGAGAGGAAAGCGCACGTGCATGCCCCCACTCGAGACGAGGACTGACTCCCCTGGGGAGACTCCAGAAGTACCCCAAGATCCATGTCAGCATTGGAGAGGAATCCTCACGTTCCGGAACTGACTCCACACAAGGTCTTAGGCCCCGGTATCGACGGAGAGGAATCCCAAGAGGCCCCCGCGCAACTCGCATGGGGAATGGCCTTTCCTGAGGCCACCAGAGCGAGTCCCTGAGGTCCCGGTCGTAAGTCGAGAGCACCTGCCGCAACTCGAGAACATCCAGGAGGTTCTCCCCGGCAGGCGAGATGAGGCCCATTTCCGCTGAGGCGTCTCGAGGCTAATCACACCTAACCTCTGGAACGTCCAAAGGGTCCTTCACACCCTTGCTGCCACTCAAGAAGTTCCCCGACATACCCGTCTCCACTCGAGAGGAAGCACGAGAGTCCCGCCCACATCCAAAGGAGCCCCGTTTCCGTCTCCTAGCTCGAGAGGAGGGATCCTTTCCCTGCGTGGTCTGGAAAGAATTCCCTGCGTTCCCGTCGCATCTCAAGAGCAGGCGCTCTCCACAGGAAAGGCGAGAGGAACTCCAGGTTCGTGCTACCGTTCCCAGAGTCCCCCAAATGTCTGCGTCCATTCCAGGGAAAACAGTTTTCCCTGCACTGCCTTGACTTTCAAGCCGAGGATCGACTTACACCACGGTGGCACGTGGGACAGCCCTGTGGGAAAGCCTCGTGGGAAAGCCTCGTGGCAAAGCCTCGTGGGAAAGCTCGAGGGAATGCCACAGATCCCTTGTTCCACGTGAAGGAAAGGGTGACACTGCGGCTACAGCTCGGGAGGAAATCGCACGTGCATGCCCCCACTCGAGACGAGGACAGACTCCGCTGGGGAGACTCCAGAAATACCCCAAGATCCATGTCAGAACTGGAGAGGAAACCTCAGGTCTGGCACCGACTCCACACCAGGTCTTAGGCCCCCGATATCGACTGGGAGAGGAATCCCGAGAGACCCCCGAGAGGCCCCCGAGCAACTCCCAAGGGGACTGGCCTTTCCTGAGGCCACCAGAGCGGGTCCCTGAGGTCCCCGTCGTAAGTCAAGAGCACCTGCCGCAACTCGAGAAAATCCAGGAGGTTCTCCCCTCCAGGCGAGATGAGGCCCATTTCCGCTGAGGCGTCTCGAGGCTAATCACACCTAAACTCTGGAACTTCCAAAGGGTCCTTCACACCCTTGCTGGAACTCAAGAAGTTCCGCAACATTCCCGACTCCACTCCAGAGGAAGCACGAGAGTCCCGCCCACATCCAGAGGAGCCCCGTTTCCGCCTCCTAGCTCGAGAGGAGGGATCCTTTCCCTGCGTGGTCGGGAAAGAATTCCCGGCGTTCCGTCGCATCTCAAGAGGAGGCGCTCTCCACAGGAAAGGCGAGAGGAACTCCAGGGTCGTGCCACCATTCCCAGAGTCCCCAGATGTCTCAGTCCATTCCAGGAAACCTGTATTCCCTGCACTGCCTCAACGTTCAAGCCGAGGATCGACTCACCACGGTGGCACGTGGGACAGCCCTGTGGAAAGCCTGTGGAAAGCCTCGTGGGAAAGCCTCGAGGGAAAGCCACAGATCCCTTGTTCCACGTGAAGGAAAGGGTGACACTGCGGCTACAGCTCGGAGGAAATCGCACGTGCATGCCCCACTCGAGACGAGGACTGACTCCGCTGGGGAGACTCCAGAATACCCCAAGATCCATGTCAGCACTGGAGAGGAATCCTCAGGTTCTGGCACCGACTCCACACTAGGTCTTAGGCCCTGGCATCGACGTGAGAGGGATCCCGAGAGCCCCGAGCAACTCGCATGGGACTGGCCTTTCCTGAGGCCACCAGAGCGGTTCGCTGTGGTACCCGTAAGTCGTCGAGAGCACCTGTCGCAAATCGAGAAAATCCAGGAGGTTCTCCCCTCCAGGCGACATGAGGCCCATTTCCGCTGAGGTATCTCGAGGCTAATCACACTTTACCTAAGGAACTACCAAAAAGGGTCCTTCCACACCCTTGCTGCAACTCAAGAAGTTCCCTGACATACCCGTCTCCACTCGAGAGGAAGCACGAGAGTCCCGACCACATCC
>NW_017201529.1:0-6664 GCF_001704415.2 Capra hircus | reverse complement strand
CCAACGCAGGGAAAGATCCTCCTCTCGAGCTAGGAGGCGGAAACGGGGCTCCTCTGGATGTGGGCGGGAATATGGAGCTTCCTCTCTACTGGAGACGGGTATGTCGGGGAACTTCTTGAGTTGCAGCAAAAGTGTGAAAGACCCTTTGGAAGTTCCAGAAGTTAGATTTGATTAGCCTCGAGACGCCTCAGTGGAAATGGGCCTCATCTCTCCTGGAGGGGAGAACCTCCTGGATTTTCTCGAGTTGCGACAGGTGCTCTCGACTCACGTCGGGGACCTCAGGGACACGCTCTGGTGGCCTCAGAAAAGGCCAGTCCCCATGCGAGTTGCTCGGGGCCTCTCGGATTCCTCTCCCGTCGATGCCGGGGGCCTAAGATCTTGTGTGGCATCGGTGCCGGAATCTGAGTATTCCTCTTCAGTGCTGACATGCTTCTTGGGGTACTTATGGAGTCTCCCCAGGGGAGTCAGTCCTCGTCTCGAGTGGGGGCATGCACGTGCGCTTTCCTCCCGAGCTGTAGCAGCAGTGTCGAGATTCCCTTTGCGTGGATCAAGGGTTCAGGGGCTTTCCCTCGAGGCTTTCCCACGAGGCTTTCCCAAGAGGCTTTCCCAAAGGGCTGTCCCACGTTCCACCGTGGTGTGAGTCGTTCGATCCTCGGCTTGAAAGCAAAAGAAAATGCAGGGAAAACAGGTTTCCCGTGAATGGACTGAGACATCTGGGGGACTCTGCGAATGGTGGCACCACCCTGGAGTTCCTCTCGCCTTTCCTGTGGAGAGCACCTCCTCTTGAGATGCGACGGAACCGCGGGAATTCTTTCCCGACGACGCAGGGAAAGAATCCCTCTTCTCGAGCTGGGAGTCGGAAAAAGGGGGCTCCTCTGGATTGGACGGGACTCTCGTGCTTCCTCTCGAGTGGAGACGGGTATGTCGGGGAACTTCTTGAGTTGCAGCAAGGGTGTGAAGGACCCTTTGGAAGTTCCAGAGGTTAGGTGTGAATAGCCTCGAGACTCCTCAGCGGAAATGGGCCTCATCTCGCCTGGAGGGAGAACCTCCTGGATTTTCTCGAATTGCGGCAGGTGCTCTCGGCTTTACGACGGGGACCTCAGGGACCCGCTCTGGTTGCCTCAGGAAAGGCCAGTCCCCATGCGAGTTGCTCGGGTGCCTCTGGGATTCCTCTCCCGTCGATGCCGGGGCCTAAGACCTTGTGTGGAGTCGGTGCCGGAAACTGAGGATTCCTCTCCAGTGCAGACATGGAACTTGGGGTACTTCTGGAGTCTCCCAGGTGAGTCAGTCTCATCTCGAGTGGGGGCATGCACGTGCGCTTTCCTCCCGAACTGTAGCAGCAGTGTCGTACTTCCCTTCGCGTGGATCAAGGGATCAGGGGCTTTCCCCCGAGGCTTTCACACAGGGCTGTCACACGTGCCACCGTGGTGTGAGTCGATCCTCGGCTTGAAAGTCGAGGCAGTGCAGGGAAAACAGGTTTCCCTGGAATGGACGGAGACATCTGGTTGACTCTGGGAATGGTGGCACGACCCTGGAGTTCCTCTCGCCTTTCCTGTGGAGAGCGCCTCCTCTTGAGATACGCCGGGAATACTTTCCCGACCATGCAGGGAAAGGATCCCTCCTCTCTAGCTAGGAGACGGAAACGGGCTCCTCTGGATGTGGCCGGGACTCTCGTGCTTCCTCTCGAGTGGAGACGGGAATGTCGGGGAACTTCTGGAGTTGCAGCAAGGGTGTGAAGGACCCTTTGGAAGTTCCAGAGTTTAGGTGTGAATAGCCTCGAGACGCCTCAGCGGAGATGGGCCTCATCTCGCCTGGAGGGGAGAACCTCCTGGATTTTCTCGAGTTGCAGCAGGTGCTCTCGACTTACGAAGGGGACTTCAGGGACCCACTCTGGTGGCCTCAGGAAAGGCCAGTCCCATGCGAGTTGCTCATGGCCTCTCGGATTCCTCTCCGTCGATGCCGGGGCCTATGATCTTGTGTGGAGTGGGTGCCGGAAAGTGAGGATTCCTCTCCAGTGCTGACATGGATCTTGGGTACTTCTGGAGTCTCCCCAGTGGAGTCAGTCCTCGTCACTAGTGGGGGCATGCACGTCCGCTTTCCTCCCGAGCTGTAGCAGCAGTGTCGCGCTTCCATTCGCTTGGATCAAGGGATCTGTGGCTTTCCTCGAGGCTTTCCCTCGAGGCTTTCCCACGAGCTTTCCCACGAGGCTTTCCCACAGAGCTCTCCCACGTGCCACCGTGGTGTGAGTGGATCCTCGGCTTGAAAGTCTAGGCAGTGCAGGAAACAGTTTTCCCTGGAATGGACTGAGACCTCTGGGGGACTCTGGTAATGGTGGCACGACCCTGGAGTTCCTCTCTCCTTTCTTGTAGAGAGTGCCTCCTCTTGAGATACGACGGGAATGCCGGGAATTCTTTCCGACCACGGGGAAAGGATCCCTCCTCTCGAGCTAGGAGGCGGAAACGGGGCTCCTCTGGATGTGAGCGGGACTCTCGTGCTTCCTCTCGAGTGGAGATGGGTATGTCGGGGAACATCTTGAGTTGCAGCAAGGGTGTGAAGAACCCTTTGGAAGTTCCAGAGGTTAGGTGTGATTAGCCTGGAGACGCCTCAGCGGAAATGGCCTCATCTCGCCTGGATGGGAGAACCTCCTGGATTTTCTCGAGTTTCGGCAGGCGCTCTCGACTTACGACGGGGACCTCAGGGACCCGCTCTTGTGGCCTCAGGAAAGGCCAGTCCCCAAGCTAGTTGCTCGGGGCCTCTCGGGATTCCTCTCCCGTCGATATCGGGCCTAAGACCTTGGGTGGAGTCGGTGCCAGACCTGAGGTTTCCTCTCCAGTGCTGACATGGATCTTGGGGTACTTCTGGAGTCTCCCCCAGTGGAGTCAGTCCTCGTCTCGAGTGGGCGATGCACGTGCGCTTTCCTCCCGAGCTGTAGTAGCAGTGTCAAGCTTCCCTTCGCGTGGATCAAGGGATCTGTGGCTTTCCCTCAAGGCTTTCCCACAAGGCTTTCCCACGAGGCTTCCACCAGGGCTTTCCCACGTGCCACCGTGGTTTGAGTTGATCCTCGCTTGAAAGTCGAAGCAGTGCAGGGAAAACAGGTTTCCCTGGAATAAACTGAGAATTCTGGGGGACTCTGGGAATGGGGCCTGATCCTGGAGTTCCTCTCGCCTTCCTCTGGAGAGCGCCTCCTCTTGAGATGCGACGGGAACGCTAGGAATTCTTTCCAGACCACACAGGGAAAGGATCCCTCCTCTCGAGCTAGCAGGCGGAAAACGGGGCCACTCTGGAAGTGCGCGGGACTCTTGTGTTCCTCTTGAGTGGAGACGGGTATGTCGGGGAACTTCTTGAGTTGCAGCAAGGGTGTGAAGGACCTTTGGAAGTTCCAGAGGTTAGGTGTGAATAGCCTCGAGACTCCTCAGCGGAAATGGGCCTCATCTCGCCTGGAGGGAGAACCTCCTGGATTTTCTCGAGTTGCGGCAGGTGCTCTCGGCTTACGACGGGACCTCAGGGACCCGCTCTGGTTGCCTCAGGAAAGGCCAGTCCCCATGCGAGTTGCTCGGGTGCCTCTGGGGATTCCTCTCCCGTCGATGCCGGGGCCTAAGACCTTGTGTGGAGTCGGTGCCGGAAACTGAGGATTCCTCTCCAGTGCAGACATGGAACTTGGGGTACTTCTGGAGTCTCCCCAGGTGAGTCAGTCCTCATCTCGAGTGGGGGCATGCACGTGCGCTTTCCTCCCCGAACTGTAGCTGCAGTGTCGTACTTCCCTTCGCGTGGATCAAGGGATCAGGGGCTTTCCCCCGAGGCTTTCACACAGGGCTGTCACACGTGCCACCGTGGTGTGAGTCGATCCTCGGCTTGAAAGTCGAGGCAGTGCAGGGAAAACAGGTTTCCCTGGAATGGACGGAGACATCTGGTTGACTCTGGGAATGGTGGCACGACCCTGGAGTTCCTCTCGCCTTTCCTGTGGAGAGCGCCTCCTCTTGAGATGCGACGGGAACGCCGGGAATACTTTCCCGACCATGCAGGGAAAGGATCCCTCCTCTCTAGCTAGGAGACGGAAACGGGGCTCCTCTGGATGTGGCCGGGACTCTCGTGCTTCCTCTCGAGTGGAGACGGGAATGTCGGGGAACTTCTGGAGTTGCAGCAAGGGTGTGAAGGACCCTTTGGAAGTTCCAGAGTTTAGGTGTGAATAGCCTCGAGACGCCTCAGCGGAGATGGGCCTCATCTCGCCTGGAGGGGAGAACCTCCTGGATTTTCTCGAGTTGCAGCAGGTGCTCTCGACTTACGAAGGGGACTTCAGGGACCCACTCTGGTGGCCTCAGGAAAGGCCAGTCCCCATGCGAGTTGCTCATGGGCCTCTCGGATTCCTCTCTCCGTCGATGCCGGGGCCTATGATCTTGTGTGGAGTGGGTGCCGGAAAGTGAGGATTCCTCTCTCCAGTGCTGACATGGATCTTGGGGTACTTCTGGAGTCTCCCCAGTGGAGTCAGTCCTCGTCACTAGTGGGGGCATGCACGTCCGCTTTCCTCCCGAGCTGTAGCAGCAGTGTCGCGCTTCCATTCGCTTGGATCAAGGGATCTGTGGCTTTCCCTGAGGCTTTCCCTCGAGGCTTCCCACGAGGCTTTCCCACGAGGCTTTCCCACAGAGCTCTCCCACGTGCCACCGTGGTGTGAGTGGATCCTCGGCTTGAAAGTCTAGGCAGTGCAGGGAAACAGTTTTCCCTGGAATGGACTGAGACCTCTGGGGGACTCTGGTAATGGTGGCACGACCCTGGAGTTCCTCTCTCCTTTCTTGTAGAGAGTGCCTCCTCTTGAGATACGACGGGAATGCCGGGAATTCTTTCCCGACCACGCAGGGAAAGGATCCTCCTCTCGAGCTAGGAGGCGGAAACGGGGCTTCTCTGGATGTGAGCGGGACTCTCGTGCTTCCTCTCGAGTGGAGCTGGGTATGTCGGGGAACATCTTGAGTTGCAGCAAGGGTGTGAAGAAACCCTTTGGAAGTTCCAGAGGTTAGGTGTGATTAGCCTGGAGACGCCTCAGCGGAAATGGCCCTCATCTCGCCTGGATGGGAGAACCTCCTGGATTTTCTCGAGTTTCGGCAGGCGCTCTCGACTTACGACGGGGACCTCAGGGACCCGCTCTTGTGGCCTCAGGAAAGGCCAGTCCCCAAGCTAGTTGCTCGGGGCCCTCTCGGGATTCCTCTCCCGTCGATATCGGGGCCTAAGACCTTGGGTGGAGTCGGTGCCAGACCTGAGGTTTCCTCTCCAGTGCTGACATGGATCTTGGGGTACTTCTGGAGTCTCCCCAGTGGAGTCAGTCCTCGTCTCGAGTGGGGCGATGCACGTGCGCTTTCCTCCCGAGCTGTAGTAGCAGTGTCAAGCTTCCCTTCGCGTGGATCAAGGGATCTGTGGCTTTCCCTCAAGGCTTTCCCACAAGGCTTTCCCACGAGGCTTCCCCACAGGGCTTTCCCACGTGCCACCGTGGTTTGAGTTGATCCTCGGCTTGAAAGTCGAAGCAGTGCAGGGAAAACAGGTTTTCCCTGGAATAACTGAGAATTCTGGGGGACTCTGGGAATGGGGCCTGATCCTGGAGTTCCTCTCGCCTTCCTCTGGAGAGGCGCCTCCTCTTGAGATGCGACGGGAACGCTAGGAATTCTTTCCCGACCACACAGGGAAAGGATCCCTCCTCTCGAGCTAGCAGGCGGAAACGGGGCCACTCTGGAAGTGCGCGGGACTCTTGTGTTCCTCTTGAGTGGAGACGGGTATGTCGGGGAACTTCTTGAGTTGCAGCAAGGGTGTGAAGGACCCTTTGGAAGTTCCAGAGGTTAGGTGTGAATAGCCTCGAGACTCCTCAGCGGAAATGGGCCTCATCTCGCCTGGAGGGAGAACCTCCTGGATTTTCTCGAGTTGCGGCAGGTGCTCTCGGCTTACGACGGGGACCTCAGGGACCCGCTCTGGTTGCCTCAGGAAAGGCCAGTCCCCATGCGAGTTGCTCGGGTGCCTCTGGGATTCCTCTCCCGTCGATGCCGGGGCCTAAGACCTTGTGTGGAGTCGGTGCCGGAAACTGAGGATTCCTCTCCAGTGCAGACATGGAACTTGGGGTACTTCTGGAGTCTCCCCAGGTGAGTCAGTCCTCATCTCGAGTGGGGGCATGCACGTGCGCTTTCCTCCCGAACTGTAGCAGCAGTGTCGTACTTCCCTTCGCGTGGATCAAGGGATCAGGGGCTTTCCCCGAGGCTTTCACACAGGGCTGTCACACGTGCCACCGTGGTGTGAGTCGATCCTCGCTTGAAAGTCGAGGCAGTGCAGGGAAAACAGGTTTCCCTGGAATGGACGGAGACCATCTGGTTGACTCTGGGAATGGTGGCACGACCCTGGAGTTCCTCTCGCCTTTCCTGTGGAGAGCGCCTCCTCTTGAGATGCGACGGGAACGCCGGAATACTTTCCCGACCATGCAGGGAAAGGATCCCTCCTCTCTAGCTAGGAGACGGAAAACGGGGCTCCTCTTGGATGTGGCCGGGACTCTCGTGCTTCTCTCGAGTGGAGACGGGAATGTCGGGGGAACTTCTGGAGTTGCAGCAAGGGTGTGAAGGACCCTTTGGAAGTTCCAGAGTTTAGGTGTGAATAGCCTCGAGACGCCTCAGCGGATGGGCCTCATCTCGCCTGGAGG
>NW_017201528.1:0-6664 GCF_001704415.2 Capra hircus | reverse complement strand
GTTAGGTGGATTAGCCTCCAGACGCCTCAGCGGAAATGGGCCTCATCTCGCCTGGAGGGAGAACCTCCTGCATTTTCTCGAGTTGCGGCAGGTGCTCTCGACTTACAACAGGGACCTCAGGGACCCGCTCTGGTGGCCTCAGGAAAGGCCAGTCCGCCTGCGAGTTGCTCGGGGACTCTCGGGATTCCTCTCCGTCGATGCCGGGGCCTAAGACCTTGTGTGGAGTCGGTGCCGGAACCTGAGGATTCCTCTCCAGTGCTGACATGGATCTTGGGGAACTTCTGGAGTCTCCCCCAGGGGAGTCAGACCTCATCTCGATTGGGGCATGCACGTGCGCTTTCCTCCCTAGCTGTAGCAGCAGTGTTGCGCTTCCCTTCGCGTGGATCAAGGGATCTGTGGCTTTCCTCGAGGCTTTCTTTCGAGGCTTTCCCACAGGGCTGTCCACGTGCCACCGTGGTGTGAGTTGATCCTCGGCTTGAAAGTCGAGGCAGTGCAGGGAAAACAGGTTTCCCTGGAATGGACTGAGACATCTGGGGGACTCTGGGAATGGTGCACGACCCTGGAGTTCCTCTCGCCTTTCCTGTGGAGAGCGCCTCCTCTTGAGATGCGACGGGAACGGGAATTCTTTCCCGACCCGCAGGGAAAGGATCCCTCGTCTCAGCTATGAGGCGGAAAGGGCTCCTCTGGATGTGGGCGGGACTCTCGGTCTTCCTCTCGAGTGGAGACGGGTATGTCGGGGAACTTCTTGAGTTGCAGCAAGGGTGTGAAGGACCCTTTGGAAGTTCCAGAGGGTAGATGTGATTAGCCTCGAGACGCCTCAGCAGAAATGGGCCTCATCTCGCCTGGAGGGTGGAACCTCCTGGATTTTCTGGACTTGCGGCAGGTGCTCTCGACTTACGACTGGGACCTCAGGGACCCGCTCTGGTGGCCTCAGGAAAGGCCAGTCCCCATGTGAGTTGCTCGGGGCCTCTCGGGATTCCTTCCGTCGATACCGGGGCCTAAGACATTGTGTGGAGTCGGTGCCGGAACCTGAGGATTCCTCTCTAGTGCTGACATGGATCTTCGGGTACTTCTGGAGTCTCCCCAGAGGAGTCAGTCCTCGTCTCGAGTGGGGGCATGCACGTTCGATTTCCTCCCGAGTCTTAGCGTATAGTCAAGCCGGTCTCGGGCTTCCCTCGCATGGATCAAGGCATCCGTGGCTTTCCCACGAGGCTTTCCCACAGGGCTGTCCCACGTGCCACCGTAGGTGTGAGTCGATCCTCCGGCTTGAAAGTCGAGGCACTGCAGGGAAACAGGTTTCCCTGGAATGGACTGAGACATCTGGGGGACTCTGGGAATGGTGGCACGACCCTGGAGTTCCTCTCGCCTTTCCTTTGGAGAGAGCCTCCTCTTGAGATGCCGACGGGGAACGCGGGGAATTCTTTCCCGACCTCGCAGGGAAAGGATCCCTCGTCTCAAGCTAGTGAGGCAGGAAACGGGGCTCCTCTGGATGTGGGCGGGACTCTCGTGTTCCTCTCGAGTGGAGACGGGTATGTCGGGGAACTTCTTGAGTGCAGCAAGGGTGTGAATGGACACTTTGGAAGTTCCAGAGGTAGGTGTGATTAGCCTCGAGACGCCTCAGCAGAAATGGGCCTCACTCTCGCCTGGAGGGGAGAACCTCCTGGATTTTCTCGGATTGCGGCAGGTGCTCTCGACTTACGACTGGGATCCTCAGGGACCCGCTCTGGTGGCCTCAGGAAAGGCCAGTCCCCATGCTGAGTAGCTCGGGGGCCTCTCGGGATTCCTCTCCGTCGATGCCGGGGCCTAAGACCTTGTGTGGAGTCGTGTGCCAGAACCTGAGGATTCCTCTCCAGTGCTGACATGGATCTTGGGGTAATTCTGGAGTCTCCCCAGGGGAACCAGTCCTCGTCTCGAGTGGGGGCATGCACGTGCGATTTCCTCCCGAGCTGTAGCAGCAGTGTCACTCTTCCCTTAGCGTTCATCAAGGGATCTGTGGCTTTCCCTCGAGGCTTTCCCACGAGGCTTTCCCACGAGGCTTTCCCACAGGGCTGTCCCACGTGCCACCGTGGTGTGAGTCGATCCTCGGCTTCAAATTCGAGGCAGTGTAGGGAAAACTGGTTTCCCTGGAATGGACTGAGACATCTGGGGGACTCTGGAATGGTGGCACGACCCTGGAGTTCCTCTCGCCTTTCCTGTGGAGAGCACCTCCTCTTGAGATGCAACGGGAACGCGGGGAATTCTTTCCCCACCTCGCAGGGAAAGGATCCCTCCTCTCGAGCTCGGAGGCGGAAACAGGTCTCCTCTGGATGTGGGCGGGACTCTCGTGCTTCCTCTCGAGTTTAGACGGGTATGTCGGGGAACTTCTTGAGTTGCAGCAAGAGTGTGAAGGACCCTTTGGAAATTCCAGATGTTAGATGTGATTAGCCTCGAGACGCCTCAGCGGAAATGGGCCTCATCTCGCCTGGAGGGGAGAACCTCCTGCATTTCCTCGAGTTGCGGCAGTTGCTCTCGACTTACGACAGGGACCTCACGGACCCGCTCTGGTGGCCTCAGGAAAGGCCAGTCCCCTTGCGAGTTGTTCGGGGGCCTATTGGGATTGCCTCTCCCGGTGATGCCGGGGCCTAAGATCTTGTGTGGAGTCGGTCCCGGAACCTGAGGATTCCTCTCCAGTGCTGACATGGAACTTGGGGTACTTCTGGTGTCTCCCCAGGGGAGTCAGTCCTCACCTCGAGTGAGGGCATGCACGTGCGATTTCCTCCCGAGCTGTAGCAGCAGTGTCACGCTTCCCTTCGCGTGGATCAAGGGATCTGTGGCTTTCCCTCGAGGCTTTCCCAGGAGGCTTTCCCATGAGGCTTTCCCACAGGGCTGTCCCACGTGCCACCGTTGTGTGAGTGGATCCTCGGCTTGAAAGTCGAGGCAGTGCAGGGAAAACAGTTTTCCCAGGAATGGACTGAGACATCTGGGGGACTCTGGGAATGGTGGCACGACCCTGGAGTTCCTCTCGCCTTTCCTGTGGAGAGAGCCTCCACATGAGATCCGACAGGAACACCGGGAATTCTTTCCCGACCACGCAGGGAAAGGATCCCTCCTCTCGAGTTAGGAGGCGCAAACGGGGCTCCTCTGGATGTGGACGGGACTCTCGTGCTTCCTCTCGAGTGGAGACGGGTATGTTGGGGTACTTCTTGAGTTGCAGCAAGGGTGTGAAGGACCCTTTCGAAGTTCCAGGGGTTAGGTGTGATTAGCCTCGAGACGCCTCATCAGAAATGGGCCTCATCTCGCCTGGAGGGGAGAACCTCCTGGATTTTCTCGAGATGCGGCAGGTGCTCTCGAATTACTACCGGGACCTCAGGGACCCGCTCTGGTGGCCTCAGGAAAGGCCAGTCCCCATTCGAGTTGCTCGGGGGCCACTCGGGATTCCTCTCCCATCGAAGCCGGGGCCTCAGACATTGTGTGGAGTCGGTGCCGGAACCTGAGGATTCCTCTCCAGTGCGACATGGATCTTGGGGTACTTCTGGAGTCTCCCCATGGGAGTCAGTCCTCGTCTCGAGTGGGGGCATGCACTTGCACTTTTCTCCCGAGCTGTAGCAGCAGTGTCATGCTTCCCTTCGCGTGGATCAAGGGATCTGTGGCTTTCCCTCGAGGCTTTCCTACAAGGCTTTCCCACGAGGCTTCCCCACAAGGCTGTCCCCCGTGCCACCGTAGTGTGAGTTGACATTCGGCTTGAAAGTCGAGGCAGTGCAGGGAAAACAGGTTTGCCTGGAATGAACTGAGAAATCTGGGGGACTCCTGGAATGGGGCCTGATCCTGGAGTTCCTTTCGCCTTTCCTGTGGAGAGCACCTCCTCTTGAGATGTGACGGGAACGCTAGGAATTCTTTCCCTACCACGCAGGGAAAGGATCCCTCCTCTCGAGCTAGCGGGCGGAAACGGGGCCACTCTGGAAGTGGGCGGGACTCTCGTGTTCCTCTTGAGTGGAGACGGGTATGTCGGGGAACTTCTTGAGTTGCAGCAAGGGTGTAAAGGACCCTTTGGAAGTTCCAGAGTTTAGTGTGATTACCCCCTATTTGCCTCAGCAGAAATGGGCCTCATCTCGCCTGGAGGGGAGAACTTCCTGGATTTTCTCGAGTTGCGGCTGGTGCTCTCGACTTACGATGGGGACCTCAGGAACCCGCTCTGGTGGCCTCAGGAAAGGCCAGTCCCCAAGCGAGTTGCTCGGGGGCCTCTCGGGATTCCTCTCCCGTCGATGTCGGGGCCTAGGACCTTGTGTTGAGTAGGTGCCGGAACCTGAGGATGCTTCTCCAGTGCTGACATGGATCTTGGGGTACTTCTGGAGTCTCCCCAGTGGAGTCAGTCCTCGTCTCGAGTGGGTCGATGCACGTGCACTTTCCTCCCGAGCTGTAGCAGCAGTGTCCCGCTTCCCTTCGCGTGGATCAAGGGATCTGTGGCTTTTTCTCGAGGCTTTCCCACGAGGCTTTCCCACAGGGCTGTCCCACGTGCCACCGTGGTGTGAGTCGACCTCGGCTTGAAAGTCGAGGCAGTGCAGGGAAAACAGGTTTCCCTGGAATGGACTGAGGCATCTGGGGGACTCTGGGAATGGTGGCACGACCCTCGAGTTGCTCTCGCCTTTCCTGTGGAGAGCAACTCCCCTTGAGAAGCGACAGGAATGCCGGGAATTCTTTTCCGAGCTCTAAGGGAAAGGATCCCACCTCTCGAGCTAGGAGGAGGAAAAGGGGCTCCTCTGGATGTGGGCGGGACTCTCGTGCTTCCTCTCGAGTGGAGACGGGTATGTCGGGGAACTTCTTGAGTTGCAGCAAGGGTGTGAAGGACCCGTTGGAAGTTCCAGAGGTTAGGTGTGATTAGCCTCGAGACGCCTCTGCGGAAATGGGCCTCATCTCGCCTGGAGGGGAGAACCTCCTGGATTTTCTCGAGTTGCGGCAGGTGCTCTCGACTTACGACGGGGACCTCAGGGACCCGCTCTGGGGGCCTCAGGAAAGGCCAGTCCACTTGCGAGTTGCACGGGGGCCTCTCGGGGGCCTCTCTGGTTTCCTCTCCCGTCGATGCTGGGGCCTATGACCTTGTGTGGAGTCAATGCCGGAACCTGAGGATTCCTCTCCAGTGCTGACATGGATCTTGGGGTACTTCTGGAGTCTACCCAGTGAGTCAGTCCTCGTCTCGAGTGGGGGCATGCACGTGCGCTTTCATCCCCAGCTGTAGCAGCAGTGTCACGTGTCCCTTCGAGTGGATCAAGGGATCTGTGGCTTGTCCTCGAGGCTTTCCCACGAGGCTTTCCCACGAGGCTTTCCCACAGGTCTGTCCCACGTGCCACCTTGATGTGAGTCGATCCTCGGCTTGAAAGTCGAGGCAGTGCAGGGAAAACAGGTTTCCTTGGAATGGACTGAGACATCTGGGGGACTCTGGGAATGGTGGGACGACCCTGGAGTTCCTCTCGCCTTTCCTGTGGAGAGCGCCTCCTCTTGAGATGCGACGGGAATGCCGGGAAATCTTTCCCGACCACGCAGGGAGAGGATCCCTCCTCTCGAGCTAGGAGGCAGAAACGGGGCTCCTTTGGATGTGGGCGGGACTGTCGTGCTTCCTCTCGAGTGGAGTCGGGAATGTTGCAGAACTTCTGGCGTTGCAGCAAGGGTGTGAAGGACCCTTTGGAAGTTCCAGAGTTTAGGTGTGATTAGCCTCGAGACGCCTCAGCGGAAATGGGCCTCATCTCGCCTGGAGGGGAGAACCTCCTGGATTTTCTCGAGTTGCGGCAGGTGTTCTCGACTTACGATGGGGACCTCAGGGACCCGCTCTGGTGGCCTCGGAAAGGCCAGTCCCCATGCGAGTTGCTCGGGGACTTCTCGGGATTCCTCTCCCGGTGATGCTGGGGCCTAAAACCTTGTGTGGAGTCATTGCCGGAACCTGAGGTTTCCTCTCCAGTGCTGACATGGATCTTGGGTTACTTCTGGAGTCTCCCCAGGGGAGTCAGTCCTAATCTCGAGTGGGGGCATGCACGTGCGCTTTCCTCCCGAGCTGTAGCAGCAGTGTCACGCTTCCCTTCGCGTGGATCAAGGGATCAGGGGCTTTCCCTCGAGGCTTTCCCACGAGGCTTTTCCCACGAGGCTTTCCCACAGGGCTGTCCCACGTGCCCACCATGGTGTGAGTCGATCCTCGGCTTGAAAGTCGAGGCAGTGCAGGGAAAACAGGTTTCCCTGGAATGGACTGAGACATCTGGGGGACTCTGGGAATGTGGCACAACCCTGGAGTTCCTCTCGCCTTTCCTGTGAGTGCGCCTCCACTTGAGATGCGACGGGAACGCCGGGAATTCTTTCCCGACCACGCAGGGAAAGGATCCTTCCACTCTAGCTAGGAGACGGAAACGGGGCTCCTCTGGATGTGGCGGGACTCTCGTGCTTACTCCTCGAGTGGAGACCGGGAATGTCGGGGAACTTCTTGAGTTGCAGCAAGGGTGTGAAGGACCCTCTGGAAGTTCCAGAGGTTAGGTGTGATTAGCCTCGAGATGCCTCAACGGAAATGGGCATCATCTCGCCTGGACGGGAGAACCTCCTGGATTCTCTCGAGTTTCGGCAGGTGCTTTCGAGTTATGACGGGGACCTCAGGGACCCGGTCTCGTGGCCTCAGGAAAGTCAGTCCCATGCGAGTTGCTCGGGGGTC
>NW_017201527.1:0-6664 GCF_001704415.2 Capra hircus | reverse complement strand
GCAGGTGCTCTCGACTTAAGACGGGGACCTCAGGGACCTGCTCTGTGGCCTCTGGAAATGCCAGTCCCTATGCGAGTTGCTTGGGGCCTCTCGGGATTCTCTCCCGTCGATGCCGGGGCCTAGGTTCGTGTGGAGTGGTGCCGGAACCTGAGGATTCCTCTACAGTGCTGACATGGATCTTGGGGTACTTCTGGAGTCTCCCAGTGGAGTCAGTCCTCGTCTCGAGTGGGGGGCATGCACGTGCGCTTTCTACCCGATCTGTAGCAGCACTGTTCCACTTGCCTTCGCGTGGATTAAGGGATCTGTGGGCTTTCCCTTGAGGTTTTCCCCTCGAGGCTTTCCCACAGGGCTGTCCCACGTGCCACCGAGGTGTGAGTCGATCCTCGGCTTGAAAGTCGATGCAGTGCAGGGAAAACAGGTTTCCCTGGAATGGACTGAGATCTCTGGGGGACTCTGGGGATGGTGGCACGACCCTGGACTTCCTCTCGCCTTTCCTGTGCAGAGCACCTCCTCTTGAGATGCGACGGGAACGCCGGGAATTCTTTCCTGACCACGCAGGGAAAGGAACCTCCTCTCGAGCTAGGAGGCGGAAACGGGGCTCCTCTGGATGTGGGCAGAACTCTCGTGCTTCCTCTCGAGTGGAGACGGGTATGTCAGGGAACTTCTTGAGTTGCAGCAAGGGTGTGAAGGACCTTTGGATGTTCCAGAGGTTAGGTGTGATTAGCCTCGACACGCCTCAGCAGAAATGGGCCTCATCTCGCCTGGAGGGGAGAACCTCCTGGATTTTCTCGAGTTGCAGCTGGAGCTCTCGACTTACGACTTGGACCTCCGAGACCCGCTCTGGTGGCCTCATGAAAGGCCAGTCCCCATGCAAGTTGCTCTTGGGCTTCTCGGATTCCTCTACCGTCGATGCCGGGGCCTAAGACCTTGTGTGGAGTCAGTGCCGGAACCTGAGGATTCCTCTCCAGTGCCGACATGGATCTTCGGGGACTTCTGGAGTCTCCCCAGGGGCGTCAGACCTCGGCTCAAGTTGGGGCATGCACGTGCGCTTTCCTCCCGAGCTGTAGCAGCAGTGTCACGCTTCCCTTCGCATGGTTCAAGGGATCTGTGGTTATCACTCGAGGCTTTCCAACGAGGGTTTCCCACGAGGCTTTCCCACAGGGCTGTCCCTCATGCCACCGTGGTGTGAGTCGGTCCTCGGCTTGAAAGTCGAGGCAGTGCAGGGAAAACAGGTTTCCCTGGAATGGACTGAGACTTCTGGGGTACTCTGGGAATGGTGGCACGACCCTGGAGTTCCTCTCGCCTTTCCTGTGGAGAGCCCTTCCTCTTGAGATGCGACAGAAACCCCGGGAATTCTTTCCCGACCACGCAGGGAAAGGATCCCTCCTCTCGAGCTAGGAGGCGGAAACACGGCTCCTCTGGATGTGTGCGGACTCTCGTGTTTCCTCTCGAGTGGAGACGGGTATGTCGGGGAACTTCTTGAGTTGCAGGAAGGGTGTGAAGGACCCTTTGGAGGTTCCAGAGGTTAGGTGTGATTAGCCTCGAGACGCCTCAGCGGAAATGGGCCTCATCTCGCCTGGAGGGGAGAACCTCCTGGATTTTCTCGAGTTAGGGCAGGTGCTCTCGACTTACGACGGGGATCTCAGAGACCCGCTCTGGGGGCCTCAGGAAAGGCCAGTCCCCATTCGAGTTGCTCGGGTCCTCTCCGGACTCCACTCCCGTCGATGCCAGGGCCTAAGACCTTGTGTGGAGTAGGGGCCGGAACCTGAGGATTCCTCTCCAGGGCTGACATGCATCTTGGGGTACTTCTGGAGTGTCCCAGGGGAGTCAGTCCTCGTCTCGAGTGGAGGCATGCACGTGCGCTTTCCTCCCGAGCTGTAGCAGCAGTGTCACGCTTCCCCGTCGCGTGGATAAAGGGATCTGTGGCTTTCCCTCGAGGCTGTCCCACGAGGCGTTCCCACAGGGCTCTCCCACGTGCCACCGTGGTGTGAGCCCATCCTCGGCATGAAAGTCGAAGCAGTGCAGGGAAAACAGGATCCTCTGAATGGACGGAGACATCTGGGGGCACTTGGAATGGTGGCACGACCCATGAGTTCCTCTCGCCTTTCCTGTGCAGCGCGCCTCCTCTTGAGATGCGTCGGAAACGTTGGGAATTCTTTCCCGAGGAAGCAGGGAAGGATCCCTCATCTCGAGATTGGAGGCGGAAACGGAGCTCCTCTGGAGGAGGCCGGACCCTCGTGCTTCCTCTGGAGTGAGACGGGTATATCGGGGAACCTCCTGAGTTGTAGCAAGGGTGTGTAGGACCCTTTGGAAGTTCCAGAGTTTAGGTGTGATTACTCTCGAGACGCTGCAGAGAAAATGGGCCTCATCTCGACTGGAGCAGAGAACCTCCTGGATTTTCTCGAGTTGCGCCAGGTGCTCTCAACATACGACCGTGACCTCAGGGACAGTGTAGCAGATGTGTCACGCTTCCCTTCGCGGGGATCAAGGGATCTGTGGCTTTCCCACGAGGCTTTCCCAAGGGCTGTCCCACGTGCCACCATGGTGTGAGTGGATCCTCGGCGTGAAAGTCGAGGCATTGCGGGGAAAACAGGTTCCTCTGAAATGTACTGATATATCTGGGGGACTCTTGGAATGGTGGCACGACCCTGGAGTTCCTCTCGCCTTTCCTATTGAGATCCCTTGCTCTTGAGAGGCCACGGGAACGCTGAAAAATCTTTCTTGAATAAGAAGGATAGGATCCCTCATCTCGAGCTACCAGGCGGTAACGGGGTTCCTCTGGATGTGGGCGGGACCCTCGTGCTTCCTCTCGAGTGGAGACGGGTATGTCGGGGAACTTCTTGAGTTACAGCAAGGACCCTTTTGAATTTCCAGAGTTTAGGTGTGATGAGCCTCCAGACGCCTCAGAGGAAATGGGCCTCATCTTGCCTGGAGCGGAGAACCTCCTGGATTTTCTAGAGTTGGGCAGGGTCTCTAGAGTTACGACGGGGACCTCAGGGACCCGCTCTGGTGGCCTCAGGAAAGGCCAGTGCCCATGGGAGTTGCAAGGGGGCCTTTCGGGA
Source organism: Capra hircus (assembly GCF_001704415.2). Lineage (NCBI taxonomy): Eukaryota > Metazoa > Chordata > Mammalia > Artiodactyla > Bovidae > Capra > Capra hircus. The sequence continues at coordinate 3,602 of NW_017201527.1, read as the reverse complement.
TTCCTCTCCCGTCGATGTCGGGGCCTAAGACCTTTTGTGGAGTCGGGGCTGGAACCTGAGGATTCCTCTCCAGTGCTGACATGGATCTTGGGGGTACTTCTGGAGTCTCTCCTGGGGAGTCAGTGCTCATCTCGTGTGGGGGCATGCACGTGAGCTTTCCTCACGAACTGTAGCAGCAGTGTCACACTTCCCGTCGCGGGGATCAAGGGATCTGTGGCTTTCCCTCGAGGCTTTCCGACGAGGCTTTCCCACAGGGCTGTCCCACGTGGGACATGCCATGGTGGAGTGAGTGGATCCTCGGAGTGAAAGTAGAGGCAGTGCAGGGAAAACAAGTTCCTCTGGAATGGCCTGAGACATCTGGGGGTCCCTTGGAATTGTGGCACGACACTGGGGTTTCTCTCGCCTTTCCTATTGAGAGTGCCTCTTCTTGAGATGCGACGGGAAAGCCGGGAATTCTTTCCAGACGAAGTAGGAAAAGAATCCCTAATCTCAAGCTACGAGGTGGAAACCAGGCTCCTCTGGATGTGGGCGGGACCCTCGTGCTTCCTCTCGAGTGGAGACTGGTATGTCGGGGAACTTCTTGAGTTGCAGCAAGCGTGTGAAGGACCCTTTGGAAGTTCCAGAGGTTAGGTGTGATTAGCCTCGAGACGCCTCAACGGAAATGGGCCTCATCTCGCCTGGAGGGGAGAACCTCCTGGATGTTCTCGAGTTGCTGCAGGTGCTCTCGACTTAAGACGGGGACCTCAGGGACCCGCTCTGGTGGCCTCAGGAAAGACCAGTCCCCAGGCGAGTAGCTCGGGGCCTCTTGGGATTCCTCTCCCTTCGATGCCAGGGCCTAAGACCTTGTGTGGAGTCGTTGCTAGAACCTGAAGATTCCTCTCCAGTGCTGACATGGATCTTAGGGTACTTCTGGAGTCTCCCCAGGGGAGTCAGTCCTCCTCTCAGTGGGGGCATGCACGTGCGCTTTCCTCCCGCGTTGTAGCAGCAGTGTCACCCACCCGTGGCGTGGATCATGGGATCAGTGGCTTTCCCTCGTGGCTTTCCCACCAGGTTTTCCCACGAGGCTTTCCCACAGGGCTGTCCCACGTGCCACCGTGGTGTGAGTCGATCCTCGGCTAGAAAGTCGAGGCAGTGCAGGGAAAACAGGTTTCCCTGGAATTGACTGAGACATCTGGGGGACTCTGGGAATGGTGGCACGACCCTGAAGCTCCTCTCGCCTTTCCTGTAGTGAGCACCTCCTCTTGAGATTCGACGGGAACGGCCCGGAATTCTTTACCGACCACGAAGGGAAAGGATGCCTCCCTCGAGCTAGGAGTCGGAAACAGGGCTCCTCTGGATGTGGGCGGGACTCTCGTGCTTCCTCTCGAGTGGAGACGGGTATGTCGGGGAACTTCTTGAGTTGCAGCAAGGCTGTGAAGGACCCTTTGGAATTTCCATAGGTTAAGTGTGATTAGCCTCGAGACGCCTCAGGGGAAATGGGACTCATCTCGCCAGGAGGGGAGACCCTCCTGGATTTTCTCGAGTTGCAGCAGGTGCTCTTGACTTACGACAGGGACCTCTGGGACCCGCTCTGGTGGCTTCAAGAAAGACAGTCCCCATGTGAGTTGCACGGGACCTCTTGGGATTCCTCTCCTGTCGATGCCGGGGCCTAAGTCCTTGTGTGGGATCGGTGCCGGAAACTGAGGATGCCTCTTCAGTGCTGACATGGATCTTGGGGTACTTTTGGAGTCTCCCCAGGGGAGTCAGTTGTCGTCTCGAATGGGGGCATGCACGTGCGCTTTCCTCCCGAGCTGTAGCAGCAGTGTCACGTTTCCATTCGCGTGGATCAAGGGATCTGTGGCTTTCCCTCGAGGCTTTCCCACGAGGCTTTCCCACGAGGCTTTCCCACAGGGCTGTCCCACGTGCCACCGTGGTGTGAGTCGATCCAGGGCTTGAAAGTCGAGGCAGTGCAGGGAAAACAGGTTTCCTTGGAATGGACTGAGACATCTGGGGTCTCTGGTAATGGTGGCACGACCCTGGAGTTCCTCTCGCCTTTCCTGTGGACAGAGCCTCCACTTGAGATGCGACGGGAACGCCTGGAATTCTTTCCAGAACACGCAGGGAAAGGATCCCACCTCTCGAGCTTTGAGGCGGAAACGGGGCTCCTCTGGATGTGGGCGGAACTCTCGTGCTTCCTCTCGTGTGGAGACGGGTATGTCGGGGAACTTCTTGAGTTGCAGCAAGGGTGTGAAGGACCCTTTGGAAGTTCCAGCGTTTAGATGTGATTAGCCTCCAGACGCCTCATTGGAAATGGGCCTCATCTCGCCTGGAGGGGAGAACCGCCTGGATTTTCTCGAGTTGAGGCAGGTGCTCTCGGATTAGGACTGGGACTTCAGGGACCCGCTCTGGTCTCCTCAGGAAACGCCAGTCCCCTTGTGAATTGCTCGGGGTCTCTCGGGATTCCTCTGCCGTCGATGCCGGGGCCTAAGACCTTGTGTGGAGTCGGTGCCGGAACCTGAGGATTCCTCTCCAGTGCTGACATGGATCCTGGGGTACGTCTGGAGTTTCCCCAGGGGAGTCAGTCCTCCCTGTCGAGTGGGGGCATGCACTTGCACTTTCCTCCCGCGCTGTAGGAGCAGTATCACGGCTTCCCTTCGCGTGGATCAAGGGATCTGTGGCTTTCCCTCGAGGCTTTCACGCGAGGCTTTCCCACAGGGCTGTCCCACTTGACACCGTGGTGGGAGTCGATCCTCGGCTGAAAGTCGAGGAAGTGCAGGGAAAAGAGTTTTCCCTGAAATGGACTGAGACATCTGGGGAACTCTGGGAATGGTGGCACGAACCTGGAGTTCCTCTCGCCTTTCCTGTAGAGAGCACCTCCTCTTGAGTTGCGACGGGAACCCCCGGAATTCTTTCCCGACCACGCAGGGAAAGGATCCCTCTTCTCGAGCAAGGAGGCAGAAACGCGGCTCCTCCTGGATGTGGGCGGGACTCTCGTGCTTCCTCTCGAGTGGAGACGGGTATGTCGGGGAACTTCTTGAGTTGGCAGCAAGGGTGTGAAGGACCCTTTGGAAGTTCCTGATGTTAGGCGTGATTAGCCTCCAGACGCCTCAGGGGAAATGGGCCTCATCTCGCCTGGAGGGGAAACCCACCTGGATTTTCTCGAGTTGTGGCACGTGCTCTCAACTTACGATGGGGACCTCAGGGACCCGCTCTGGTGGCTTGAAGACATGCCAGTCCCTATGAGAGTTTCTCGGGGGCCTCTCGGGATTCATCTCCCGTCAATGCCGGGGCCTTAGACCTTGTGTGGAGTTGATGCCGGAACCTGGGATTCCTGTCCAGTGCTGACATGGATCTTGGGGTACTTCTGGAGTCTCCCCAGGGGAGTCAGTCCACATCTCGAGTGGGGGGCATTCATGTGCGCTTTCCTCCGAGCTGTAGCAGCAGTGTCACGCTTCCCTTCGCGTGGATCAAGGGATCTGTGGCTTTCCCTCGAGGCTTTCCCACGAGGCTTTTTCCCACAGGGCTGTCCCACGTGCGACCGTGGTGTGAGTCGATGCTCGGCTTGAAAGCCGAAGCAGTGCAGGGAAAACAGGTTTCCAAACCCAGGGAATGACGGATACATC
>NW_017201526.1:0-6664 GCF_001704415.2 Capra hircus | reverse complement strand
CTCCACACAAGGTCTTAGGCCCTAGTATCGACGGGAGAGAAATCCGAGTGGCCCCCGAGCAACTCGCATGGGGACTGGCCTTTCCCTGAGGCCACAAGAGCGGGTCCCTGAGGTCCCCGTTAAGTCGAGAACACCTGCCGCAACTCGAGAAAATCGGGAGGTTCTTCCCCTCCAGGCGAGATGAGGCCCATTTCCGCCTAGGCGTCTCGAGCTAATCACACCTAACCTCTGGAACTTCCAAGGGTCCTTCACACCCTTGCTGCAACTCGAGAAGTTCCCCCGACAACCCATCTCCACTGGAGAGGAAGCACGAGAGTCCCGCCCACATCCAGAGGAGCCCCGTTTCTGTCTCCTAGCTCGAGAAGAGGGATCCTTTCCCTGCGTCTTCGGGAAAGAATTCCTGGCGTCCTTCGCATCTCAAGAGGAGGCGCTCTCTCCCACAGGAAAGGCGAGAGGAACTCCAGGGTCGTGTCACCATTCCTAGAGTCCCCCAGATGTCTCAGTCCATTCCAGGGAAGCCTGTTTCCCCGGCACTGCCTCGACTTTCAAACCGAGGATCGACTGACACCACGGTGGCACGTGGGACATCACTGTGGGAAAGCCTCGTGGGAAAGCCTGGTGGGAAAGCGTCGTGGGAATGCGTCGTGGAAAGCTCGAGGGAAAGCCACAGACACCTTGATCCTCGCGAAGGGAAGCTCAACGCTGCTGCTACAGCTCGGAGGAAAGCGCACTTGCATGCCCCCACTTGAGACGAGGAGTGACTCCCCTGGGGAGATTCCAGAAGTACTCCAAGATATATGTCAGCAATGGAGAGGAAACCTCAGGTTTTGGCACAGACTCCACACAAGATCTTAGGTCCCGGCATCAAATGGAGAGGAATCCCGACAGGCCCATGAGCAACTCGCATGGGGACTGGCCTTTTCGTGAGGCCACAAGAGCGGCGGGTCCCTGATGTCCCCGTCGTAAGTCGAGAGCACCTGCCCCAAATCGAGAAAATCCAGGAGGTTTTGCCCTCCAAGCGAGATGAGGCCCATTTCTGCTGAGGTGTCTCCAGGCTAATCACACCTAACCTCTGGAACTTCCAAAGTGTCCTTCACACCATATCTGCAACTCAAGAAGTTCGCCGACATACCCGTCTCCACTCGAGAGAAAGCACGAGAGTCCCGCCCACATCCAGAGGAGCCCCGTTTCCGCCTCCTAGCTCGAGAGGGGATCCTTTCCCTGTGTGGTCGGGAAAGAATGCCCGGCGTTCCGACGCATCTCAGGAGGTGGCGCCCTCCACAGGAAAGGCGAGAGGAACTCCAGGGTCGTGCCACATTCCAGAGTCCCCCAGATGTCTCAGTCCATTCCAGGGAAACCTGTTTTCCCTGCACTCCTTGACTTTCAAGCTGAGGCTCGACTCACACCACGGTGGTACGTAGGACAGCCCTGTGGGAAAGCGTCGTGGGAAAGCCTCGTGGGAAAGCCTCGAGGGAAATCCACAGATACCTTGATCCAGGCGAATGTAATCGCGACACTGGTGCTACAGCTCGGGAGGAAAGCGCACGTTAATACCCTCACTGGAGACGAGGACTGACTCCCCTGGGGAGACTCCAGAAGTACCCCAAGATCCATGTCAGCACTGGAGAGGAATCCTCAGGTTCCGGCACCGACTCCACACAAGGTCTTAGGCCCCAGCATCGACGTTAGAGGAATCCCGAGAGGCCCCGTGCAACTCGCATGGGGACTGGCCTTTCCTGAGGCCACCAGAGAGGGTCCCTGTGGTCCCCGTCTTAAGTTGAGAGCACCCCGGCAACTGGAGAAAATGCAGGAGGTTCTCCCCTCCAGGCGAGATGAGGCCCATTTCCGCTGAGGTGTCTCGAGGCTATTCACACCTAACCGCTGGAATTTCCAAAGGGTCCTTCACACCTTGCTGCAACTCAAGAAGTTCCCTGACATACCCGTCTCCACTCGAGAGAAGCACGAGAGTCCCGCCCACATCCAGAGGAGCCCCCGTTTCTGCCTCCTAGCCTGAGAGGAGGGAACCTTTCCCTGCGTGCTCGGGAAAGAATTCCGGCGTTCCCGTTGCATCTCAAGAGGAGGCGCTCTCCACAGGAAAGGCGAGAGGAACTCCAGGGTCGTACCACCATTGCCAGCGTCCCCAGATGTCTCAGTCCATTCCAGGAAATCCTGTTTTCCCTGCACTGCCTCGATTTTCAAGCCGAGGATCGACTCACACCACGTTGACACGTGGGAGAGCCCTGTGGGAAAGCCTCGCGGGAAAGCCTCGAGGGAAAGCCAAAGATCCCTTGATCCACTTGAAGGGAATCGTGACACTGCTGCAACAGCTGGGGAGGAAAGCGCACGTGCATGCCCCCACTCGAGACGAGGACTGACTCCCCTGGGGAGACTCCAGAAGTACCCCAAGATCCATGTCAGCACTGGAGAGGAATCCTCAGGTCCCGGCACCGTCTCCACACTAGATCTTAGGCCCCGCATCGACGGGAGAGTAATCCCGAGAGACCCCCGAGCAACTCGCATGGGGACTGGCCTTTCCTGACGCCACCACAGCGGGTCCCTGAGGTCCCCGTTGTAAGTCGAGAGCACCTGCCGCAACTCTAGAAAATCCAGGAGGTTCTCCTCTCCAGGTGAGATGAGGCCCATTTCCGCTGAGGTGTCTCGAGGCTAATCACACCTAAATTCTGGAACTTCCAAAGGGAACTTCACACCCTTGCTGCAACTCAAGAAGATCCCCGACATACCGTCTCCACTCGAGAGGAAGAACGAGAGTCCAGCCCACATCCAGAGGAGCCCCGTTTCCGCCTCCTAGCTGGAGAGGAGGGATCTTTTCCCTGCGTGGTCGGGAAAGATTTCCTGGTGTTCCCGTCGCATCTCAAGAGGAGGCGCTCTCCACAGGGAAAGGCGAGAGGAAACTCCAGGGTCGTGCCACCATTCTCAGAGACCACAGATGTCTCAGTCCATTCCAGGGAAACATGTTTTCCCTGCACTGCCTCGACTTTCAAGCCGAGGATCGACTCACACCACGGTGGCACGTGGGACAGCCCTGTGGGAAAGCCTCATGGGAAAGGCTTTTGGGAAAGCCTCGATGGAAAGCCCCTGATCCCTTGATCCACGCCAAGGGAAGCGTGACACTGCTGCTAAAGCTCGGTAGGAAAGCGCACGTGCATGCCCCCACTAGAGACGAGGACTGCCTCCCCTGGGGAGACTGCAGAAGTACACCAGGATCCATGTCAGCACTGGAGAGGAATGCTCAGGTTCCGGCACCGACTCCACACAAGGTCTTAGGCCCTAGTATCGACGGGAGAGAAATCCGAGTGGCCCCCGAGCAACTCGCATGGGGACTGGCCTTTCCTGAGGCCACAAGAGCGGGTCCCTGAGGTCCCGTCGTAAGTCGAGAACACCTGCCGCAACTCGAGAAAATCCAGGAGGTTCTCCCCTCCAGGCGAGATGAGGCCCATTTCCGCCTAGGCGTCTCGAGGCTAATCACACCTAACCTCTGGAACTTCCCAAGGGTCCTTCACACCCTTGCTGCAACTCGAGAAGTTCCCCGACATACCCATCTCCACTGGAGAGGAAGCACGAGAGTCCCGCCCACATCCAGAGGAGCCCCGTTTCTGTCTCCTAGCTCGAGAAGAGGGATCCTTTCCCTGCGTCTTCGGGAAAGAATTCCTGGCGTCCTTCGCATCTCAAGAGGAGGCGCTCTCCACAGGAAAGGCGAGAGGAACTCCAGGGTCGTGTCACCATTCCTAGAGTCCCCCAGATGTCTCAGTCCATTCCAGGGAAGCCTGTTTCCCGGCACTGCCTCGACTTTCAAACCGAGGATCGACTGACACCACGGTGGCACGTGGGACATCACTGTGGGAAAGCCTCGTGGGAAAGCCTGGTGGGAAAGCGTCGTGGAATGCGTCGTGGAAAGCCTCGAGGGAAAGCCACAGACACCTTGATCCTCGCGAAGGGAAGGGAAGCTCAACGCTGCTGCTACAGCTCGGAGGAAAGCGCACTTGCATGCCCCCACTTGAGACGAGGAGTGACTCCCCTGGGGAGATTCCAGAAGTACTCCAAGATATATGTCAGCAATGGAGAGGAAACCTCAGGTTTTGGCACAGACTCCACACAAGATCTTAGGTCCCGCATCAAAATGGAGAGGAATCCCGACAGGCCCATGAGCAACTCGCATGGGGACTGGCCTTTCGTGAGGCCACAAGAGCGGGTCCCTGATGTCCCCGTCGTAAGTCGAGAGCACCTGCCCCAAATCGAGAAAATCCAGGAGGTTTTGCCCTCCAAGCGAGATGAGGCCCATTTCTGCTGAGGTGTCTCCAGGCTAATCACACCTAACCTCTGGAACTTCCAAAGTGTCCTTCACACCATATCTGCAACTCAAGAAGTTCGCCGACATACCCGTCTCCACTCGAGAGAAAGCACGAGAGTCCCGCCCACATCCAGAGGAGCCCCGTTTCCGCCTCCTAGCTCGAGAGGAGGGATCCTTTCCCTGTGTGGTCGGGAAAGAATGCCCGGCGTTCCCGACGCATCTCAGGAGGTGGCGCCCTCCACAGGAAAGGCGAGAGGAACTCCAGGGTCGTGCCACATTCCCAGAGTCCCCCAGATGTCTCAGTCCATTCCAGGGAAACCTGTTTTCCCTGCACTCCCTTGACTTTCAAGCTGAGGCTCGACTCACACCACGGTGGTACGTAGGACAGCCCTGTGGGAAGCGTCGTGGGAAAGCCTCGTGGGAAAGCCTCGAGGGAAATCCACAGATACCTTGATCCAGGCGAATGTAATCGCGACACTGGTGCTACAGCTCGGGAGGAAAGCGCACGTTAATACCCTCACTGGAGACGAGGACTGACTCCCCTGGGGAGACTCCAGAAGTACCAAGATCCATGTCAGCACTGGAGAGGAATCCTCAGGTTCCGGCACCGACTCCACACAAGGTCTTAGGCCCCAGCATCGACGTTAGAGGAATCCCGAGAGGCCCCGTGCAACTCGCATGGGGACTGGCCTTTCCTGAGGCCACCAGAGAGGGTCCCTGTGGTCCCCCGTCTTAAGTTGAGAGCACCGCGCCGCAACTGGAGAAAATGCAGGAGGTTCTCCCCTCCAGGCGAGATGAGGCCCATTTCCGCTGAGGTGTCTCGAGGCTATTCACACTAACCGCTGGAATTTCCAAAGGGTCCTTCACACCCTTGCTGCAACTCAAGAAGTTCCCTGACATACCCGTCTCCACTCGAGAGGAAAGCACGAGAGTCCCGCCCACATCCAGAGGAAGCCCCGTTTCTGCCTCCTAGCCTGAGAGGAGGGAACCTTTCCCTGCGTGCTCGGGAAAGAATTCCCGGCGTTCCCGTTGCATCTCAAGAGGAGGCGCTCTCCACAGGAAAGGCGAGAGGAACTCCAGGGTCGTACCACCATTGCCAGCGTCCCCCAGATGTCTCAGTCCATTCCAGGAAATCCTGTTTTCCCTGCACTGCCTCGATTTTCAAGCCGAGGATCGACTCACACCACGTTGACACGTGGGGAGAGCCCTGTGGGAAAGCCTCGCGGGAAAGCCTCGAGGGAAAGCCAAAGATCCCTTGATCCACTTGAAGGGAATCGTGACACTGCTGCAACAGCTGGGGAGGAAAGCGCACGTGCATGCCCCCACTCGAGACGAGGACTGACTCCCCTGGGGAGACTCCAGAAGTACCCCAAGATCCATGTCAGCACTGGAGAGGAATCCTCAGGTCCCGGCACGTCTCCACACTAGATCTTAGGCCCCGGCATCGACGGGAGAGTAATCCCGAGAGACCCCCGAGCAACTCGCATGGGACTGGCCTTTCCTGACGCCACCAGCGGGTCCCTGAGGTCCCCGTTGTAAGTCGAGAGCACCTGCCGCAACTCTAGAAAATCCAGGAGGTTCTCCTCTCCAGGTGAGATGAGGCCCATTTCCGCTGAGGTGTCTCGAGGCTAATCACACCTAAATTCTGGAACTTCCAAAGGGAACTTCACACCCTTGCTGCAACTCAAGAAGATCCCGACATTACCGTCTCCACTCGAGAGGAAGAACGAGAGTCCAGCCCACATCCAGAGGAGCCCCGTTTCCGCCTCCTAGCTCGAGAGGAGGGATCCTTTCCCTGCGTGCTCGGGAAAGATTTCCCGGCGTTTCCGTGGCAACTCAAGAGGAGGAACTCTCTACAGGAAAGGCGAGAGGAACTCGAGGGTCGCGCCACCATTCCCAGAGCCCCAGATGTCTCAGTCCATTCCAGGGAAACCTGTTTTCCCTGCACTGGCTCGACGTTCAAGCCCAGGATCGATTCACACCACGGTGGCACGTGGGACAGCCTTGTGGGAAAAAGCCTCGTGGGAAAGCCTCGTGGAAAGCCTCGTGGGAACCTCGAGGGAAAGCCACAGATCCCTGATCCACACGAATGGAAGCGCGATACTGCTGCTACAGCTCGAGAGGAAAGCGCACGTGCATGCCCCCCACTCGAGACGAGGACTGACTCCCCTGAGGAGACTCCAGAAGTACCCCAAGATCCATGTCAGCACTGGAGAGGAATCCTCAGGTTCCAGCCACCACTCCACACAAGATCTTAGGCCCGGCATCGACGGGAGAGGAATCCCGAGAGGCCGCGAGCTACTCACATGGGGACTGGCCTTTCCTGAGGCCACCATAGCGGGTCCCTGAGGTCCC
>NW_017201525.1:0-6664 GCF_001704415.2 Capra hircus | reverse complement strand
TTTCTCGTGGCCTCGGGGGCTCTCGGTTTCTCTCCTCGTCGATGCTGGGGCCTAAGACCTTGTGTGGAGTCAGTGCCGAACTGAGGATTCTCTCCAGTGCTGACATGGATCTTGGGGTACGTTCTGGAGTCTCCCCAGGGGAGTCAGTCCTCGTCTCGAGTGGGGAATGCACATGCGGCTTTCCTCCCAGCTTTAGCAGCAGTGTCACGCTTCCCTTCGAGTGGATCAAGGGATCTGTGGCTTTCCCTCGAGGCTTTCCCAGATGCTTTCCACGACGCTTTCCCACAGGGCTGTCCCACATGCCACAGTGGTGTGAGTCGATCCTGGCTTGAATGTCGAGGAAGTGCAGGGAAAACAGGTTTCCCTGGAATGGACTGAGACATCTGGGGGACTCTGGAATGGTGGCACAACCCTCGAGTTCCTCCGCCTTTCCTGTGGAGAGCTCCTCCTCTTGAGATGCCACGGAAAGGCGGAAAATCTTTCCCGAGCACGCAGGGAAAGGATCCCTCCTCTCGAGCTAGGAGGCGGAAACGGGGGCTCCTCTGGATGTGGGCGGGACTCTCGTGCTTCCTCTCGAGTGGAGTCGGGTATGTCGGGGAACTTCTTGAGTTGCAGCAAGGGTGTGAAGGACCCTTTGGAAGTTCCAGAGGTTAAGTGTGATTAGCCTCGAGACGCCTCAGCGGAAATGGGCCTCATCTCGCCTGGAGGGAGAACCTCCTGGATTTTCTCGAGTTGCGGCAGGTGCTCTCGACTTACGACGGGCACCTCAGGGACCCCGCTCTGGTGGCCTCAGGAAAGACCATTCCCCATGTGAGTTGCTCGGGGCCTCTCGGGATTCCTCTCCCGTCGATGGGGCCGGACCTTGTGTGGAGTCAGTGCCGGAACCTGAGGATTCCTCTCCAGTGCTGACATGGATCTTGGGGTACTTCTGGAGTCTCCCAGGGGAGTCAGTCCTCGTCTCGAGTGGGGGCATGCACGTGCGCTTTCCTCCCGAGCTGTAGCAGCAGTGTCGCGCTTCCCTTCGCGTGGATCAAGGGATCTGTGGCTTTCCCTCGAGGCTTTCCGACGAGGCTTTCCACAGGGCTGTCCCACATGCCACCGTGGTGTGAGTCGATCCTGGCTTGAAAGTCGAGGCAGTGCAGGGAAAACAGGTTTCCCTGGAATGGACTGAGATATCTGGGGGACTCTGGCAATGGTGGCACGAACCTGGAGTTCCTCTCACTTTTTCCTCTGGAGAGCGCCTCCTCTTGAGATGCGACGGGAACGCCGGAAATTCTTTCCCCACCACGCAGGGAAAGGATCAACCTCTCGAGCTAGGAGGCGGAAACGTGGCTCCTCTTGATGTGGGCGGGACTTTCCTGCTTCCTCTCGAGTGGAGACGGGTATGTCGGGGAACTTCTTGAGTGCAGCAAGGGTGTGAAGGACCCTTTGGAAGTTCCAGAGGTAAAGTGTGATTAGCCTCGAGACGCTCAGCGGAAATGGGCCTCATCTCGCCTGGAGGGGAGAACCTCCTGGATTTTCTCGAGTTGCGGCAGGTGCTCTCGACTTATGACGGGGGAACTCAGGGACTCGATCTGGTGGCCTCAGGAAAGGCCAGTCTCCATGCGAGTTGCTTGGGGGCCTCTCGGGATTCCTGTCCCGTCGATGCCGGGGCCTAAGACCTTGTGTGGAGTCAGTGCCGGAACCTGAGGATTCCTCACCAGTGCTGACATGGATCTTCGGGGTACTTCTGGAGTCTCCCCAGGGGAGTCAGTCCTCGTATCGAGTGGGGCATGCACGTGCGCTTTCCTCTCGATCTGTAGCAGCAGTGTCGCGCTTCCATTCGCGTGGATCAGGGGATCTGTAGCTTTCCCTCGAGGCTTTCCCACGAGGCTTTCCCAAGAGGCTTTTCCCCGAGGCTTTCCCACGAGGCTTTCCCACATGGCTGTCCCACATGCCACAGTGGTGTGAGTCGATCCTGGGCTTGAAAGTCGAGGCATGCAGGGAAAACAGGTTTCCCTGGAATGGACTGAGATATCTGGGGGACTCTGGCAATGGTGGCACGAACCTGGAGTTCCTCTCACTTTTCCTCTGGAGAGCGCCTCCTTTTGAGATGCGACGGGAACGCCGCGAATTCTTTCCCCACCACGCAGGGAAAAGGATCAAACCTCTCGAGCTAGGAGGCGGAAACGTGGCTCCTCTTGATGTGGGCGGGACTTTCCTGCTTCCTCTCGAGTGGAGACGGGTATGTCGGGGAACTTCTTGAGCTGCAGCTAGGGTGTGAAGGACCCTTTGGAAGTTCCAGAGGTAAGGTGTGATTAGCCTCGAGATACCTCAGCGGAAATGGGCCTCATGTCGCCTGGAGGGGAGAACCTCCTGGATTTTCTCGAGTTGCGGCAGGTGCTCTCGACTTACGACTGGGACGTCAGGGACCCTCTCTGGTGGCGTCAGGAAAGGCCAGTCCCCATGGAGTTGCTCGGGGCCTCTCGGGATTCCTCTCCCGTCGGTGCCGGGGCCTAAGACCTTGTGTGGAGTCAGTGCCGGAACCTGAGGATTCCTCTCCAGTGCCGACATGGATCTTCGGGGACTTCTGGAGTCTCCCCAGAGGCGTAAGTCCTCGTCTCGAGTGGGGGAATGCACGTGCACTTTCTTCCCGAGCTGTAGCAGCAGTGTCACGCTTACCTTTTCGTGGATCAAGGGATCTGTGGCTTTCCCTCTAGACTTTCCCATGAGGCTTTCCCACGAGGCTTTCCCAAAGGGCTTTCCCACGTGCCACGGTGTTGGGTGTCGATCCTCGACTTTAAAGTCGAGGCAGTGAAGGGAAAACAGTTTTCCCTGGAATGGACTGAGACATCTGGGGTCTCAGGGAATGGTGGCACGACCCTCGAGTTCCTCTCGCCTTTCCTGTGGAGAGCGCCTCCTCTTGAGATGCGACGGGAACGCCGGGAATTCTTTCCCCACCAAGCAGGGAAAGGATCCCTCCTCTCGAGCTAGCAGGCGGAAACGGGGCCACTCTGGATATGGCCGGACTCTCGGATCCCTCTTGAGTGGAGACGGGTATGTCGGGGAACGTCTTGAGTTGCAGCAAGGGTGTGAAGGACCCTTTGGAAGTTGCAGATGTAAGGTGTGATTAGCCTCGAAATACCTCAGCGGAAATGGGCCTAATCTCGCCTGGAAGGGAGAACCTCCTGGATGTTCTCGAGTTGCGGCAGGTGCTCTCCACTTACGACTGGGACCTCAGGGACCCGCTCTGGTGGCCTCAGGAAAGGCCAGTCCCCATGCGAGTTGTTCGGGGCCTCTCGGGGGCTACTCGGATTTCCTCTCCTGTCGATGCTGGGGCCTAAGACCTTGTGTGGAGTCAGTGCCGGAACCTGAGGATTCCTCTCCAGTGCTGACATGGATCTTGGGATACTTCTGGAGTCTCCCCAGGGGAGTCAGTCCTCGTCTCAAGTGGGGGCATGCACGTGCACTTTCCTTCCGAGCTGTAGCAGCAGTGTCGCATTTCCCTACGCGTGGATCAAGGGATCTGTGGCTTTCCCTCGAGGCTTTCCCACGAGGCTTTCCCACAGGGCTGTCCCACGTGCCACCGTGGTGTGAGTCGATCCTCGGCTTGAAACTCGAGGCATTGCTGGGAAAAAAAGGTTTTCCTGGAATGGAATGAGACATCTGGGGGACTCTGGGAATGGTGGCACGACCCTGGAGTTCATCTCGCCTTTCCTGTGGAGAGCGCCTCCTCTTGAGATGCGACGGAAACGCCAGGAATTCTTTCCCGACCACGCAGGGAAAGGATCCCTCCTCTCGAGATAGGAGGCGGAAACGGGGCTCCTCTGTATGTGGGCGGTACTCTCGTGCTTCCTCTGGAGTGGAGACGGGTATGTCGGGGAACTTCTTGAGTTGCAGCAAGGGTGTGAGGGACCCTTTGAAAGTTCCAGAGTTTAGGTGTGATTTGCCTCGAGACACCTCAGCGGAAATGGGCCTCATCTCGCCTGAAGGGGAGACCTCCTGGATTTTCTCGAGTTGTGGCAGGTGCACTCGACTTACGACGGGGACCTCAGGGACCCGCCCTGGTGGCCTCAGGAAAGTCCAGTCCGCATTCGAGTTGCTCGGGGGCCTTTCGGGATTCCTCTCCCGTCGATGCCGGGGCCTAAGACCTTGTGTGGTGTCGGTGCCGGAACCTGAGTATTGCTCTCCAGTGCTGACATGGATCTTGGGGTACTTCTGGAGTCTCCCCAGTGGAATCAGTCCTCGTCTCGAGTGGGGGCATGCACGTGCGCTTTCCTCCCGAGCTGTAGCAGGAGTGTCACGCTTCCCTTCACGTGGATCAAGGGATCTGTGGCTTTCCCTTCAGGCTTTCCCACGAGGCTTTCCAACGAGGCTTTCCCAGAGTGTTGTCCCACATGCCACCTTGGTGTGAGTCGATCCTCGGCTTGAAAGTCGAGGCATTGCAGGGAAAACAGGTTTCCCTGGACTGGACTGAGACATCTGGGGGACTCAGGGAATGGTGGCACGACCGTGGAATTCCTCTCGCCTTTCCTGTGGAGAGTGCCTCCTCCTTAGATGAGACGGGAACTCCGGGAATTCTTCCCTGTCCACGCAGGGAAAGGATCCCTCCTCTCGAGCTAGGAGGCGTAATCGGGGCTCCTCTGGGTGTGGGCGGGACTCTCGTCCTTCCTCTCGAGTGCAGACGGGTATGTCGGGGAACTTCTTGAGTTGCAGCAACGGTGTGAGGGACCCTTTGGAAGTTCCAGAGTTTAGGTGTGATTTGCCTCGAGACGCCTCAGCGGAAATGGGCCTCATCTCGCCTGGAGGGGAGAAACTCCTGGATTTTCTCAAGTTGCGGCAGGTGCTCTCTACTTAAGACGGGGACATCAGGGACCCGTTCTGGTGGCCTCAGGAAAGGCCAGTCCCCTTGCGAGTTGCTCGGGAGCCTCCCGGGATTCCTCTCCCGTCGATGCCAGGGCCTAAGACCTTGTGTGGAGTCGGTGCCGAAACCTGAGGATTCCTCTCCAGCGCTGACATGGATCTTGGGGTACTTCTGCAGTCTCCCCAGGGAAGTCAGTCCGAGTCTCAAGTGGGGGCATGCACGTGCGCTTTCCTCCCAAGCTGTAGCAGCAGTGTCACGCTACCCTTCTCGTGGATCAAGGGATCTGTGGCTTTCCCTCGAGGCTTTCCAGGAGGTTTTCCCATGAGGCTTTCCCACAGGGCTGTCCCACTTGCCACCGTAGTGTGAGTCGATCCTCGGCTTGAAAACGAAGCAGTGCAGGGAAAACAGATTTCCCTGGAATGGACTGAGACATCTGGAGGACTCTGGTAATGGTGGCACGACCCTGGAGTTCCGCTTGCCTTACTTGTGGGAGAGTGAGGCCTCTTGAGATGTGACGGGGAAGGCCGGGAATTCTTTCACGAGCACACAGGGAATGGATCCTTCCTCTCGAGCTAGGAGGCAGAAAGGGGGCTCCTCTGGATGTGGGCGGGACTCTCGTGTTTCCTCTTGAGTGGAGACGGGTATGTCGGGGAACTTCTTGAGTTGCAGCAAGGGTGTGAAGGACCCCTTGGAAGTTCCAGAAGTTAGGTGTGCTTAGCCTCGAGATGCCTCCGCGGAAATGGGCCTCATCTCGCCTGGAAGGGAGAACCTCCTGGATTTTCTTGAGTTTCGGCAGGTGCTCTCGACTTACGACGGGGACCTCAGGGACCCGCTCTGGTGGCCTCAGGAAAGGCCAGTCCCCATGCTAGTTGCTCGGGGCCTCACGGGATACCGCTCCCGTCGATATCGGGGCCTAAGACCATGTGTGGAGTCGGTGCCAGACCTGAGGTTTCCTCTCCAGTGCTGACATGGATCTTGGGGTACTTCTGGAGTCTTCCGAGCGGAGTCAGTCCTCGTCTCGAGTGGGAGCATGCACGTGCGATTTCCGCCCGAGCTGTAGCAGCAGTTTTCACGCTTCCCTTCGCGTGGAAAAAGGGATCTGTGGCATTCCCTCGAGGTTTTCCCACGAGTCTTTCCCACAGGGCTGTCCCACGTGCCACCGTGGTGTGAGTCGATCCTCGGCTTGAAAGTCAAAACAGTTCAGAGAAAACAGGTTTCCCTGGAATGGACTGAGAGTTCTGGGGGACTCTGGGAATGCTGGCATGACCCTGGAGTTTCTCTCGCCTTTCCTGTGGAGAGCGCCTCCTCTGAGTTGCGACGGGAACGACGGGAATTCTTTCCCGACACGCAGGGAAAGGATCCCTCCTCTCGAGCTAGGAGGTGGAAACGGGGCTCCTCTGGATGTGGTCGGGACTCTCGTGCTTCCTCTCGAGTGGAGACCGGTATGTCAGGGGAACTTCTTGAGTTACAGCAAAGGTGTGTGAAGTACCCTTTGGAAGTTCCAGAGGTCAGGTGTGATTAGCCTCAGGACGCCTCAGTGGAAATGGGCCTCATCTCACCTGGAGGGTAGAACCTACTGGATTTTCTCGAGTTGTGGCAGGTGCACTCGACTTACGACGGGGACCTCAGGGACCCGCTCTGGTGGCATTGGGAAAGGCCATTTCCTTGCGAGTTACTCGGGGTCCTCTCGGGATTTCTCTCCCGTCAATGCCGGGGCCTAAGACCTTGTGTGGAGTCGGTGCCGGAACTGAGGATTCCTCTCCAGTGCTTACGTGGATATTGGGGTACTTCTGGTGTCTCCCCAGGGGAGTCAGTCCTCGT
>NW_017201524.1:0-6665 GCF_001704415.2 Capra hircus | reverse complement strand
TACGATGGCACGTGGGACAGCCCTGTGGAAAGCCTCGTGGGAAAGACTGCTGGAAAACCTCGAGGGAAAGCCACAGATCCTTTGAACCACGCGAAGGGAAGCGTGACACTGCTGCCACACACTCAGGAGGAAAGCGAAAGTACATGCCCCACTCGAGACGAGGACTGACTCCCCTGGGGAGACTCCAGAAGTACCCCAAAAGCCATGTCAGCACAGGAGAGGAATCCTCGGGTTCCGGCACCGACTCCACACAAAGTCTTAGGCCCCATCATCGACAGTAGAGAAATCCCGACAGGCCCCGAGCCAACTCTTATGGGGACAGGCCTTTCCTGAGGCCACCAGAGCGGGACCTTGAGCTCCTCGTCGTAATTCGAGAGCACCTGCCGCAATTCGAGAAAATCCAGGAGGTTCTCCCCTCCAGGCGTGATGAGGCCCATTTCCGATGATGCGTCCCAAGGCTGATCACACGTAAACTCTGGAACTTCCAAAGGGTCCTTCACACCCTTGATGCAACTCAAACACGTTCCCCGAGATACCCGTCTCCACTCGAGAGGAAGCACGAAAGTCCCGCCCACAGAGTAGCCCGGTTTCCGCCTCCTAGCTCGAGAGGTGGGATCCTTTCCTGTGTGGTCGTCGGAAGAGTTTCCGGAGTTCCCGTCGCATCTCCAGAGGAGGCGCTCTCCACAGGAAAGGCCAGAGGAACTCCACGGTCGTGCCACCATTTCCAGAGTCCCAAAGATGTCTCAGTCCATTCCAGGGAAACCTGTTTTCCATGCACAGCCTCGACTTTCAAGCCGGTGATCTACTCGCACCACGGTGGGGCACGTGGGAAAGCCTGTGGGGAAAGCCTCGTGGGAAAGCCTCGTGGGAAAGCTCGAGGAAAGCCACTGATCCTTGATACACATGAAGGGAAGCATGACACTGCTGCTACAGCTCGGGAGGTAAGCGCACGTGCATCGCCTCACTCGAGACGAGGACTGACTCCCTTGGGGAGACTCCAGAAGTACCCCAATATCCATGTCAGCACTGGCGAGGAATCCTCAGGTTCGGCACCGACTCCACACAAGGTCTTAGCCCCGGATCGACGGGACAGGAATCCGAGAGGCCACCGAGCAACTCACATGGGACTGGCCTTTCCTGAGACCACCAGAGAGAGTCCCTGAGGTCCCCGTCGTAAGTCGAGAGCACCAGCCACAACCCGAGAAAATCCAGGAGGTTCTCCTCTCCATGCGAGATGACGCCCATTTCCGCTGAGGCGTCTCGAGGCTAATCACAGCTAACCTCTGGAACTTCCAAAGGGTCCTTCACACCCTTGCTGCAACTCAAGAAGTTCCCCGACATACCCGTCTCCACTCGAGATGAAGCAAGAGAATCCCGCCCACATCCAGAGGATCTCCGTTTCTGCCTCATAGCTCGAGAGGAGGGGTCCTTTCACTGCGTGGTCGGGAAAGAATTCCCGGCGTTCCCGACGCATCTCAAGTTGAAGCGCTCAAAAGGCAAGGCGAGAGGGACTCCAGGGTCGTGACACCATTCCCAGAGACCCCCAGATGTCTCAGTCCATTCCAGGGAAATCTCTTTTCCCTGCACTGCCTCGACTTTCAAGCCGAGGATAGACTCACACCACGGTGGCACGTGGGACAGCCCTGTGGGAAAGCATCGTGGGAAAGCCTCGTGGAAAGCCTCAAGGGAAAGCCACAGATCCCTTGATCCACGCGAAGGGAAGCGTAACACTGTGCTACAGCTCGGGAGGAAAGCGCACGTGAATGCCCCAAACGAGACGAGGACTGACTTCCCTGGGGAGACTCCAGAGTATTCCAGGATCCATGTCAGCACTGGAGAGGATGCCTCAGGTCCCGGCACCGACTCCACACAAGGTCTTAGGCCCGGGCATCGACGGGAGAGGAATCCCGAGAGGGCCCGAGCAACTCGCATGGGGACTGGCCTTTCCTGAGGCCACCAGAGCGGGTCCCTGAGGTCCCGTAAGGCGAGAGCACCTGCCGCAACTCGAGAAAATCCAGGAGGTTCTCCCCTCCAGGCGAGATGAGGCCCATTTCCGCTGAGGCATCTCGAGGCTAATGACACCTAGCCTCTGGAACTTCCAAAGGGTCCTTCACACCCTTGCTGCAACTCAAGAAGTTCCCCGACATACCCGTCTCCACTCGAGAGGAAGCACGAAAGTCCCGCCCACATCCAGAGAAGCCCCATTTACGTCTCCTAGCTCGAGAGGAGGGATCCAATCGCTGGGTGTACGGGAAAGAATTACCGGGCGTTCCTGTCGCATCTCAAGAGGAGGCGCTCTCCACAGGAAAGGCGAGACGAACTCCAGGGTCGTGCCACCATTCCCAGACTCCCCCAGATGTCTCATTTCATTCCAGGGAAAACTGATTTCCCTGCACTGCCTCGACTTTCAAGCCGAGGATCGACTCACGCCACGGTGGCTGTGGGACAGCCCTGTGCGAAAGCCTCAAGGGAAAGCCTCGAGGGAAAGCCACAGATCCCTTGATCCACCGCGAAGGAAAGCTCAACACTGCTGCTACATTCGGGAGGAAAGCTCATGTGCTGGCCCCCACTCGAGACAAGGACTGACTCCCCTGGGGAGACTCCAGAAGTACCCCGGAGATTCATGTCAGCACTGGAGAGGAATCCTCAGGTTCCGGCACGGACTCCACACAAGGACTTAGGCCCCAGCATCGACAGGAAGAGGAATCCCGAGAGGCCCCCGAGCAACTCGCATGGGGACTGGCCTTTCCTGAGGAAACCAGATCGGGTCCCTAAAGTCCCCTTCGAAAGTCCAGAACACCTGCCGCAACTGGAGAAAATCCAGGAGGTTTTCCCCTCCAGGCGAGATGAGGCCCATTTCCGCTGAGGTGTCTCGAGGCTAATCACAGCTAACTTCTGGAACTTCCAAAGGGTCATTCACACCCTTGCTGCAACTCAATAAGTTCCCCGACATACCCGTCTCCACTTGAGAGGAAGCACGAGAGTCCGATCACATCCAGAGGAGCCCCGTTTCCGCCTCCAGCTCTTGAGGAGGGAACCTTTCACTGCGTGTTCGGGAAAAAATTCCGGGCGTTCCCCTCGCATCTCAAGAGGAGGCGCTATCCACAGGAAAGGCGAGAGGAACTCCACGGTGGTGCCACGATTCCCAGAGTCCCCCAGATGTCTCAGTCCATTCCAGGGAAACCTGTTTTCCCTGCACTGCCTCGACTTTCAAGCTGAGGATAGACCTCACACCACGGTGGCACGTGGGACAGCCCTGTGGGAAAGTCTCGTGGGAAAGCCTCGAGGGAAAGCCACCGATCCCTTGATCCACGCGACGGGAGCATGACACTGCTGCTACAGCTAGGGAGGAAAGCGCAGGTGCATGCTCCCACACGAGACGATGACTAACTTCCCTGGGGAGACTCCAGAAGTACCCCAAGATCCATGTGAGCACTGGAGAGGAATCCTCAGGTTCCGGCACCGACTCCACACAAGACCTTAGGCCCCGGCATCGAAGGGAGAGGAATCCCGAGAGGCCCCCGAGCAACTCGCATGGGGACTGGCCTTTCCTTGAGGCCACCAGAGCGTGTCCCTGAGGTCCCCGTCGTAAGTCGAGAGCACCTGCCGCAATTCGAGAAAATCCAGGAGGTTCTCCCCTCCAGGCGAGATGAGGCCCATTTCAGCTGAGAGGTCTCCGAGGCTAATCACACCTTACCTCTAGAACTTCCTAAGGGTCCTTCACAACCTTGCTGCAACTCAAGTAGTTCCCGACGTACCCGTCTCCACTCGAGAGGAAGCACGAGAGTCCCGCCCACATGCAGAGGAGCCCCCGTTTGTGCCTCCTAGCTCGTGAGGAGGGATCCTTTCCCTGCGTGGTTGGGAAAGAATTCCCGGCGATCCCGGCGCATCTCATGAGGAAGCATTCTCCACAGGACAGGTCCGAGGAACTCCAGGGTCGTGCCACCCATTTCCAGAGTCCCCCAGATGTCTCAGTCCATTCCAGGGAAACCTGTTTTCCCTGCAGTGCCTCGACTTTCTAGCGGAGGATCGACTCACACCACGGTGGTACGTGGGACAGCCCTGTGGGAAAGCCTCGTGGGAAGGCCAAGTGGGAAAGCTCTAGGGAAAGCCACAGATCCCTTGATCCACGCGAAGGGAAGCGTTGACACTGCTGCTACAGCTCAGCAGGGAAAGCGCACGTGCATGCCCCCACTCGAAACGAGGTCTGACTCCCCTGGCGAGACTCCAGAAGTACCCCAAGATCCATGTCAGCACTGGAGAGGAATCCTCAGGTTCTGGCACCGGACTCCACACAAGGTCTTAGGCCCCGGCATCGACGGGAGAGGAATCCCGAGAGGTCCCAGAGCAACTCGCATGGGGATTGGCCATTCTTGGGGCCACCAGAGCGGGTCCCTGAGGTCCCGTCGTAAGTCGAGAGCACCTGACACAACTCGAGAAAATCCAGGAGGTTCTCCCCTCCAGGCGAGATGAGGCCCATTTCCGCTGAGGCGTCTGGAGGATAATCACACCTAACCTCTGGAACTTCCAAAGGGTCCTTCACACCTTGCTGCAACTCAAGAAGTTCCCGACATACCCGTCTCCACTCTAGAGGAAGCACGAAAGTCCCGCCCACATCCAGAAGAGCCCCATTTCCGCCTCCTAGCTCGAGAGGAGGATCCTTTCCCTGCGTGGTCGGGAAAGAAATCCTGGCGTTCCCGTCGCATCTCAAGTGCAGGCACTATCCACAGGAAAGGCCTGAGGAACTCCAGGGTCGTGCCACCATTCCCAGAGTCCCCCAGATGTCTCAGTCCATTCCAGGGAAACCTGTTTTCCCTGCACTGCCTCCACTTTCAAGCGAGGATCAACTCACACCACGGTGGCACGTGGGACAGCCCTGTGGGAAAGCCTCGTGGGAAGGCCTAGTGGGAAAGCTCTAGGGAAAGCCACAGATCCCTTGATCCACGCGAAGGGAATCGTGACACTGCTGCAACAGCTCGGCAGGAAAGCGCACGTGCATGTCCCCATCGAGACGAGGAATGACTCCCCTGGGGAGACCCCAGAAGTACCCAAGGTCCATGTCAGCACTGGAGAGGAATCCTCAGGTTCCGGCACCGACTCCACACAAGGTCTTAGGTACCGACATTGACGGCAGAGGAATCCCGAGAGCCCCCAAGCAACTCTCCTGGGGACTGGCCTTTCCTGAGGCCACCAGAGCGGGTCCCTGAGGTCCCCGTCGTAAGTCGAGAGCAACTGCCCTATCTCGAGAAAATCCAGGAGGTTCTCCCCTCCAGGCGAGAGGAGGCCCATTTCCGCTGAGACCTCTCGAGGCTAATCACACCAAACTTCTGGAACTTCCAAAGGGTCCTTCACACCCGTTGCTGCAACTCAAGAAGTTCCCCGACATACCCGTCTCCACTCGAGAGGAAGCACGAGAGAGCGCGCCCACATCCAGAGGAGCCCCGTTTCCGCCTCCTAGCTCGACAGGGGGATCCTTTCCCTGCGTGTTTGGGAAAGAATCCCCGTTCCCGTCGCATCTCAAGAGGAGGCGCTCTCCACAGGAAAGGCGAGAGGAACTCCAGGGTCGTGCCACCATTCCAGAGTCCCCCAGATTTCTCAGTCCATTCCAGGGAAACCTGTTTTCCCTGCACTGCCTCGACTTTCAAGCCGAGGATCTACTCACACCACGGTGGCACGTGGGACAGCCCTGTGGGAAAGCCTCATGGGAAGGCCTAGTGGGAAAGGCTCGAGGGAAGCTACAGATCCCTTGATCCATGCAAAGGGAAGCGTGATACTGCTGCTACAGCTCCGGAGGAAAGCGCACGTGCATGCCCCCACTCGAAACGAGGTCTGACTCCCCTGGCGAGACTCCAGAATTACCCCCAAGATCCATGTCAGCACTGGAGAGGAATCCTCAGGTTCTGGCACCGACTCCCACAAGGTCTTAGGCCCCGCATCGACGGGAGAGGAATCCCGAGAGGCCCCAGAGCAACTCGCATGGGATTGGCCTTTCTTGGGGCCACCAGAGCGGGTCCCTGAGGTCCCCGTCGTAAGTCGAGAGCACCTGACGCAACTCGAGAAAATCCAGGAGGTTCTCCCCTCCAGGCGAGATGAGGCCCATTTCCGCTGAGGCGTCTCGAGGATAATCACACCTAACCTCTGGAACTTCCAAAGGGTCCTTCACACCCTTGCTGCTGCAACTCAAGAAGTTCCCCGACATACACGTCTCCACTCGAGAGGAAGCACGAGAGTCCCGCCCACATCCAGAGGAGCCCTGTTTCCGCCTCCTAGCTCGAGAGGAGGGATCCTTTCCCTGCGTGGTCGGGAAAGAATTCCTGGCGTTCCTGTCGCATCTCAAGAGGAGGCGCTCTCCACAGGAAAGGCGACAGGAACTCCAGGGTCGCGCCACCGTTCCAGAGTCCCCAAGATGTCTCAGTCCATTCCAGTGAAACCTGTTTTCCCTGCACTGCCTCGACTTTCAAGCCAAGGATCGACTCACACACGGTGCCAAGTGGGACAGCCCTGTGGGAAAGCCTCGAGGGAAAGCCTCAAGCGAAAGCCACAGATCCCTTGATCCATGCGAAGGGGAACGTGACACTGCTGCTACCGCTCGGAGGAAAGCACACGTGCATGCCCTCCTCGAGACGAGGACTGACTCCCCTGGGGAGACTCCAGAAGTACCCCAA
>NW_017201523.1:0-6665 GCF_001704415.2 Capra hircus | reverse complement strand
AAGTCGTGTGTGGAGTCTGAGAACCTGAGGAGTCGCTCTCCAAGTGGCTGACATTCATCTTGGGTACTTCTGGAGTCTCCCCAGGGGAGTCAGTACTCGTCTCGAGTGAGGGTATGCACGTGCGCTTTCCTCCCGAGCTCTAGCAACAGTGATACGCTTCCCTTCGCGTGGATCAAGGGATCAGTGCCTTTCCCTAGAAGCTTTCCCACGAGCCTTTCCCACGAGGCTTTCCCACGGGCCTTTCCCACAGGGCTGTCCCACGTGCCACCGTGGTGTGAGGCGATCCTCGGCTTGAAAGTCGAGGCATTGCAGGGGAAACAGGTTTTCCTGGAATGGACAGAGACATCTGGCAGACTCTGGGAATGGTGGCACGAACCTGGATTTCCTCTCGCCTTTCCTGTGGAGAGCGCCTCCTCTTGAGATGCGACGGAAACACCGGGAATTCTTTCCCGACCACGCAGGAAACAATCCCTCCTCTCGATCTAGGAGGCGGAAACGGGGCTCCTCTAGATGTGAGCGGGACTCTCGTGCTTCCTCTCACTGGAGACGGGTATGTCGGGGAGCTTCTTGAGTTGCAGCAAGGATGTGAAGGACCCTTTGGAAGTTCCACAGGTTAGGTGTGATTAGCCTGGATATGGCTCAGCAGAAATGGGCCTCATCTCGCCTGGAGGGAAGAACCACCTGGATTTTCTCCAGTTGAGGCAGGTCCTCACAACTTACGACCGGGACATCAGGGACCTGCTCTGGTAGCCTCAGGAAAGACCAGTCCCATGCGAATTGCTCGGGGGCCTCTCGGGATTCCTCTCCCGTCGATGCCGGGGCCTAAGACCTTGTGTGGACATGGTGCCAGAACCTGAGGATTCCTCTCCAGTGCTGACATGGATCTTGGGTACTTCTGGAGGCTCCCCAGGGGAGTCAGTCCTTGTCTCGAGTGGGGCATGCACGTGCGCTTTCCTCCCGAGGAGTAGCAGCAGTGTCATGCTTCCCTTCGCGTGGATCAATGGATCTGTGGCTTTCCCACGAGGCTTTCCCACAGGGCTATCCCACGTGCCACCGTGGTGTGAGTCGATCCTCGCCGTGAAATTCGAGGCAGTGCAGGGAAAACAGTTTCCTCTGGAAAGGACTGAGACATCTGGGTGACTCTGTGAATGGTGGCTCGACCCTGGAGTTCCTCTCGCCTTTCCTGTGGAGAGCGCTTCTCCTTGAAATGCGAGCGGAATGGCGTGCATTATTTCCTGACCAAGCAGGGAAAGGATCCCTCATCTCGAGCTTCGATACCAAAACGGCGTCTCCTCTGGATGTGGGCGGGACCCTCGTGCTTCCTCTCGAGTGGAGACGGGTATGTCGGGGAACTTCTTGAGTTGCAGCAAGGACCCTTTTGAATTTCCAGAATTTAGTGTGATGAGCCTCCAGACGCCTCAGAGGAAATGGGCCTCATCTCGCCTGGAGGGGAGAACCTCCTGGATTTTCTAGAGTTGGGCAGGTCTCTCGAGTTACGACAGGACCTCAGGGACCCGCTCTGGTGGCCTCAGGAAAGGCCAGTGCCCATGGAGTTGCAAGGGGCCTTTCGGGATTCCTCTCCGGTCGATGTCGGGGCCTAAGACCTTTTGTGGAGTCGGGGCTGGAACCTGAGGATTCCTCTTCAGTGCTGACATGGATCTTGGCTTACTTCTGGAGTTTCCCATGGGAGTCTGTGCTCTCTCATGTGGGGCATGCACGTGAGCTCTCCTCGGAACTGTAGCAGCAGTGTCACACTTCCCGTCGCGTGATCAAGGGATCTGTGGCTTTCCCTCGAGGCTTTCCACGAGCTTTCCCACAGGGCTGACCCACGTTCCATGGTGTAGTGAGTGGATCCTCGCGTGAAAGTAGAGGCAGTGCAGGGAAAGCAAGTTCCTCTGGATGGACTGACATCTGGGGGTCCTTGGAATTGTGGCACGACACTGGGTTTCTCTCGCTTTTCCTGTTGAGAGCGCCTTCTCTTGAGTTGCGACGGAAAGCCGGAATTCTTTCCAGACGAAGCTGGAAAAGAATCCGTCATCTAGAGCTACGAGGTGGAAGCCAGGCTCCTCTGGATGTGGGCGGGACTCTCGTGCTTCCTCTCGAGTGGAGACGGGTATGTCGGGAACTTCTTGAGTTGCAGCAGTGTGGAAGGACCCTTTGGAAGTTCCAGAGGTTAGGTGTGTTTAGCCTCAAGACGCCTCAGCGGAAATGGGCCTCATCTCGCCTGAAGGGGAGAACCTCCTGGATTTTCTCGAGTGTGGCAGGTGCTATCGAGTACGACAGGGACTCAGGGACCCGCTCTGGTTGCCTCAAGAAAGGCAGTCGCCATGCGAGTTGCTAGGGGTCCTCTCAGGATTCCTCTTCCGTCGATGCCAGGGCCTAAGACCTTTTGTGGAGTTGTGTTCAGGAACCTGAGGATTCCTCTCCAGCGGCTGACATTGCATCTAGGGGTACTTCTGGAGTCTGCCCTGGGAGTCAGTCCTCGGCTCGAGTGGGGTCATGCACGTGCGCTTTCCTTCCGAGAGGTAGCAGCAGTGTAACGCTTCCATTCGCATGGATCAAAGGATCTGTGGCTTTCCCTCGAGGCTTTCCCACGAGGCTTTCCAACAGGGGTGTCCCACGTGCCACCGTAGTGTGAGTCAATCCTCCGCGTGAATGTCGAGGCCAGTGCAGGGAAAACAGGTTTCCCTGTAATGGACTGAGACATCTGGGGGACTCTTGTAATGTTGGCACGACCCTGGAGTTCCTCTCGCCTTTCCTGTTGAGAGCGCCTCCTCTTGAAGATGCGGCGGGAACGGCGGGAATCCTTTCCCGATGAAGCAGGGAAAGGATCCCTCATTTCGACCTACGAGGCGGAAATGGGGCTCCTCTGGATGTGGCGGGACCCCCGTGCTTCCTCTCGAGTGAAGACGGGTTTTGTCGGGGAACTTCTTGAGTTGCCAGCAAGGGTGTGAAGGACCCTTTGGAAGTTCCACAGGTTAGGTGTGATTAGCCTCGAGACGCCTCAGCGGAAATGGGCCTCATCTCGCCTGGAGGGGAGAACCTCCTGGATTTTTACCGAGTTGTGGTAGGTGCTCTCGAGTTACGACGGGGACCTCAGGGACTCGCTCTGGTGGCCTCAGGAAAGGCCAGTCCCCATGCGAGTTACCATGGGGCCTATAGGGATTCTCTCCCGTCGATGCCGGTGCCTAAGACCATTGTGTGGAGTCGGGGCCAGACCCTGAGGATGCCTCTCCAGTGCTGACATGAATCTTTCCATACTTCTGGAGTCTCCCGGGAGTCGTCCATCTCATGTGGGGGCATGCCGCGTTTCCTCAGAGTAGCAGCAGTGTCACCTCCATGTGGTCAAGGGATCTTGCTTTCCTCGAGGCTTCCACGAGCTTTCAACAGGTGTCCACGTCCGTGTGTGAGTCATCCCGCGTGAAGTGAGCATGCAGAAGCAGTCCCTTGGACACATCTGGGGCGCTCTGCAATGTGAGGATCGAGGTCTCGCCACGGAGAGGCCTCCCTTGAGACTCAGGTATATTCATGTAGCTGGAGGCATCCTCAGTTGCCGACCAAAGGCTTAGGCTCGCGGGAGGATCCCTATGCCCATGGTAACTGCAGGGATGCTTTGAGGCCACAGAGGAGCCTGAGTCCCCTGTAACTCGAGAGCACTACCACAACTCGGTAAATCAGGAGTCCCCCTCAGGCGAGATGAGGCCCATTTCCGCTGAGGTTCTCGGGCTAATCACACAACCTGTGGAACTTCCAAGGTCTCACACCCTTGCTGCAACTCAAGAAGTTCCCCGAAAACCGTCTTCACTCGAGAGGAAGCACGGGGTCCCGCACATCAGAGGAGCCCATTTCCGCTCGTAGGTCGAAATGAGGGATCCTTTCCCTGCTTCATCGGGAAAGGATTCCCGCGTTCCCGCCGCATCTCAAGAGGAGGCGCTCTCAACAGGAAAGCGAGAGGAACTCCAGGTCGTGCCAACATTCCAGAGTCCCCAGATGTCTCAGTCCATTACAGGAAACCTGTTTTCCCTGCACTGCCTCACATTCACGCGGAGGATTGACTCACACTACGGTGGCACGTGGGACACCCCTGTTGGGAAAGCCTCGTGGGAAAGCCTCGAGGGAAAGCCCACAGATCCTTTGATCCATGCGAATGGAAGCGTTACACTGCTGCTACCTCTCGGAAGGAAAGCGCACGTGCATGACCCCACTCGAGCGAGGACTGACTCCCCTAGGGCAGACTCCAGAAGTACCCCTAGATGCATGTCAGCCCTGGAGAGGAATCCTCAGGTTCTGAACACAACTCCACAAAAGGTCTTAGGCCTGGCATCGACGGGAGAGGAATCCTGAGAGGACCCCTAGCAACTCGCATGGCGACTGGCCTTTCTTGAGGCAACCAGAGCGGGTCCCTGAGGTCCCTGTCGTAACTCGATAGCACCTGCCACAACTCGAGAAAATCCAGGAGGTTCTCCCCATTCAGGCGAGATGAGGCCCATTTCCGCTGAGGCGTCTTGAGGCTAAACACACCTAACCTCTGGAACTTCCAAAGGGTCCTTCCCACACTTGCTGCAACTCAAGAAGTTCCCCGACATACCCGTCTCCACTTCGAGAGGAAGCACGAGAGTCCCGCCCACATCCAGAGGAGCCTGGCTTCCACCTCGTAGCTCTAGATGACGGATTCTTTTCCAGCTTCGTCTGGAAAGAATTCCCGGCTTTCCCGTCCGCAACTCAAGAGGAGGCGCTCTCAACAGGAAAAGCGAGAGAAACCCCAGTGTCGTGCCACAATTCCAAGGGACCCCGAGATGTCAGTCCATTCCAGAGGAACTTGCTTTCCCTGCACTGCCTCTACTTTCACGCCGAGGATCCACTCACTACACCATGGAACGTGGGTCAGCCCTGTGGGAAAGCCTCGTGCGGAAAGCCTCGAGGGAAAGCACAGATCCCTTGATCCACGCGACGGGAAGTGTGACACTGCTGCTTACAGTTCCTGAGGAGAGCTCACGTGCATGCCCCCACATGAGATGAGCACAGACTCCCCAGGGGAAACTCCAGAAGTAAGCCAAGATCCATGTCAGCACTGAAGAGGAATCCTCAGGTTCCAGCCCTCGGACTCCACAAAAGGTCTTAGGCCCCGACATCGACCGGAGAGGAATCCCGAAAGGCGCCCTTGCAACTCCCATGGGCACTGGCCTTTCCTGAGGCCACCAGAGCGGGTCCCTGAGGTCCCTGTCGTAACTCGAGAGACCCTGCCCAACTCTAGAAAATCCAGGAGGTTCTCCCTCCAGGCGAGATGAGGCCCATTTATCTGAGGCGTCTGAGGCTCATCACACCTAAATTCTGGAAATTCAAAAGGGTCCTTGCTACAACTCAAGAAGTTCCCCGACATACCCGTCTCCACTCGAGAGGAAGCACGAGGGTCCCGCCCACATCCAGAGGAGACGCCGTTTGGTATCGAAGCTCGAGATGAGGGATCCTTTCCCTGCTTGGTCAGGAAATAATGCACGCCATTCCGCTCGCATTTCAAGGGAAGCGCTCTCCACAGGAAAGGCGAAAGGAACTCCAGGGTCGAGCCACCATTCACAGAGTCACCCAGATGTCTCAGTCCATTCCAGAGGAAACTGTTTTCCCTGCACTGCCTCGAATTTCACGGCGAGGATCGACTCACACCACGGTGGCACGTGGGATAGCCTGTGGAAAGCCTCGTGGAAATCATCTGGAAAGCCGAGGGAAAGCCACAGATCCATTATCCACGCAAAGGGAAGCGTGACACTGCTGCTACATTTCGGGAGGAAAGCGCACGTGCATGCCCCCACTCGAGACGAGGACTGACTCCCGTGGGAGACTCCAGAAGTACCACAAGATCCATGTCAGCACTGGAGAGGAATCCTCAGGTTCTGGCACCATGTCCACACAAGGTCTTAGGCCCGGCATCGACGGGAGAGGAATCCCGAGAGGCCCCCGAGCAATTCGCATGGGGACTCGTCTTTCCTGAGGCTACCAGAGCAGGTCCCTGATGTCCCGGTCGTAAGTTGTGAGACCTGCCTCAACTGGAGAAAATCCAGGTGGTTCTTCCCTCCAGGCGAGATGAGGCCCATTTCTGCTGAGGCCATATCCAGGCTAATCACACCTAACCTGTGGAACTTCCAAAGGGTCCTTCACATCCTTGCTGCAACTCAAGAAGCTCCCGACATACCCGTCTCCAGTGGAGAGGAAGCACGAGAGTCCCGCTCACATCTAGAGGAGCCCCGTTTCCGCCTCCTAGATCGAGAGGAGGGATTGTTTCCTGCGTGGTCGGGAAAGAATTCCCGGTGTTTCCGTCGCATCTCAAGAGGAGGCGCTCTCCACAGGAAAGGCGAGAGGAAATCCAGGTTCGTGCCACCATTCCCAGAGTCTGCCAGATGTCTCTGTCCATTCCAGGAAAACCTGTTTCCCCTGCAATGCCTCGACTTTCAAGCCGAGGATCGCCTCACACCACGGTGGCACGTGGGACAGCCCTGTGGGAAAGGCCCGTGGGAAAGCCTCGTGGGAAAGGCTCGTGGAAAGCTTCTAGGGAAAGGCACTGATCCCTTGATCCACGCGAAGGGAAGCGTATCACTGTTGCTAGAGCTCGGAGGAAAAGCGCACGTGCATACCCTCACTCGAGACGAGTACTGACTCCCCTGGGGAGACTC
>NW_017201522.1:0-19170 GCF_001704415.2 Capra hircus | reverse complement strand
TTTGATCTCCTTGCAGTCCAAGGGACTCTCAAGACTCTTCTTCAACACCACAGTTTAAAAGCACCAAAACTTTGGCTCTCAGCTTTCTTTTATGGTCCAACTCTCACCTCCTCCATACATGACTATTGGAAAAAACCATAACTTTGACTACATGGATCTTTGTCAATAAAGTAATGTCTCTGCTTTTTAATATGTGCTATTTAGGTTGGTTATAGCTTTTCTCCAAGGAGCAAGCATCTTTTAATTTCATGGCAGCAGTCACCATCTGCAGTGACTTTGGAGTCCAAGAAAATAAAGTCTCTCACTGTTTACATCATTTCCTCATCTATTTGTCATGAAATAATGGAATCAGATGTCATGAGCTTAGTTTTCTGAATATTGAGTTTTCAGTCAAGCTTTTCACTCTCCTCTTTCACTTTCATCAGAGGCTCTTTAGTTGCTGTTCGCTTTCTGCCATAAGGGTGGTGTCATCTGCATATCTGAGGTTATTGCTATTTCTCTAGGCAATCTTGATTCCAGCTTGTGCTTCATCTAGCCCAGTGTTTTCACATGATGTACTCTGCATATAAATTAAATAATCAGGGTGGCAATATACAGCCTTGATATACTCCTTTCGCAATTTGTAACCAGTCCACTGCTCCATGTCCAGTTCTAACTGTTGCTTCTTGACCCTGCATACAGATTTCTCAGGAGGCAGGTAAGATGGTCTGGTATTCCCCATCTCTTGAAGAATTTTCCACAGTTTGTTGTAATCCACACAGTCAAAGGCTTTGGCTTAGTCAATAAAGCAGAAATGGATATTTTTCTGGATCTCTCTTGTTTTTTCGATGACCCAGCAGATATTGGCGATTTGATCTCTGGTTCCTCTGCCTTTCCTAAATCTAGCTTGAACATCTGGAAGTTCTTGATTCACATACTGCTGAAGCCTGGCTTGGAGAATTTTGAGCATTATTTTGCTAGCATGTGAGATGAGTGCAGTTGTGCCATAGAACAACTGGAACATTCTCTGGCATTGCCTTTCTTTGGGATTGGAATGAAAACCTACCTTTTCCAGTCCTGTGGCCACTGCTGAGTTTTCCAAAATTGCTGACCTATTGAGTGCAACACTTTAACAGCATTTTGAAATAGTTCAACTGGATTTCCATCACTTCCATGAGCTTTGTTCATAGTGATGCTTCCTAAGGCCCACTTGACTTAAGTATTCCAGGATGTCTGGCTCTAGGTGAATGATCATACCATAGTGATTGTCTGGGTCATGAAGATCTTTTTTTATAGTTCTTTTGTGTATTCTTGCCACCTCTTCTTAATATATGTCATTTGTGTGCCATATATCTTACCCTCTGACCTTTTTTTCATGTATGTCCACTTTATAGACATGTTATCTGAATACTGTGTGTAAAGTAGTATGTACTTGGTCTTTAGAAAACACTGTCAGGGTTTCAAGTGAGTTCCTCCTTTTCTGAGTATAAAACCTAGTCATGTCCTTTGTGTCCTAGGACATGTTAAGCTGCCTAAGACCTTTCTCTTCTCTAAATATAGGCAAGGCTTTAAAAATGTATAATTTATATCTTAACAATATTTAAATTTTGAAAGTGCTTAGTTTGCAGATATTATCCTAGTCTCTTTTCTTTTTTGTGTGTGTTTTTTTTCTTTATAGCATTGTCATAATTAAATAGAGAGCTCCCTATTGAAGTAGCAAGAGAAAAATATATAAAAATATATATCTATGCTGCATATAATAAAATAGCAATTTTATCCTGCTTTGAAGATAACCATTTTATGTTACATAGCACTGATGCCAGGTTTTGTAGAGTAGGAACTTTGAGTGCTTTGAATGAATGAATGCTGGAGATACTCTAGGTAAAATACAGAAGTATGGTCTTTAAAAAGCCTATTACTATAATAAGATGTTTTACTGTCGCTTACCCATTTAAGCTTATTAATGTTCTCAGTAATGGAAAATTAGAATTGACTCAATATGTTCACAATCTATTAGTTAGATAGTCAGCGCTTCTATGTCTAGAAGTAAATGTTGCTTTTAGGATTCTGCTGTTCTTTGTTTGCACCTATCCATGGACTGTATTAGGACCTGTTTTGCAAACTTCTCTGTTTTGCAATTCAGACTTACAGGATGAGCCAATTCCCAATTCTTTCCAGACAACCACAATACTGTCTACTAAAGTGAGAGTTTTACAATTAAAAAAAAAAATCTCCCCTGTCAAAATCTGCAAGATTTTTTTTTTCTTTTCTTTTTTTAAAAAATATAAATTTACTTATTTTAATTAGAGGTTAATTACTTTACAATATTGTATTAGTTTTGCCATACATCAGCATGAATCCACCACAGGTATACACGTGTTCCCCATCCTGAACCCCCCTCCCTCCTCCCTCCCTGTACCATCCCTCTGGATCATCTCAGTGCACCAGCCCCAAGCATCCAGTATCATGCATTGAACCTGCAAGATTTTTAAAGCATTAGGATGTCTATTTTGACCACTTCAGCTCTTTTTTTACAGAAACTTTCCAGGTTCACAGTTGCTTCTAAAAAGGTTACTGGACTTTATTTATTCATTGCAAGCCATTGAGATGGCATTGATATTTTAAAGCAGCTTTGTGATATGAAAAAAGAAGTATTGTCTAATAATACCAAAGCAGTAGCAAATCTATGCCTGATGGCATTAAATGTAATAATTTATGATAGAGATTAGGAATTTGATTTACAATATCAGAAAAACCTACACAATGATTTTCAAAGTTAACATCCCTACTATTGCTTACTTTTCTGAGATTTGGGTTGTGGCTTAATAGAAATTCAAATTTATGTTGAGTAGGTTTATTGTGGTAGAACTA
Organism: Capra hircus; assembly: GCF_001704415.2. NCBI lineage: Eukaryota > Metazoa > Chordata > Mammalia > Artiodactyla > Bovidae > Capra > Capra hircus. Next base: position 16,320 of record NW_017201522.1, on the reverse strand, counting down.
GCCTGGCAAAATACAGAGTTCAGAAAAGGACATTATTATGTAGTAAAGTTGATGACTATGGACAACAGGGAGATAAAGTACAGATCTGTGCTTTTGTGAATATTAATTAGTGCATGACTTGATGTAAAACAAAACACAGCAACAAATAAAGCAAATACAATCAAATGAACAAAAGACAACATACAAGGACTCCTAAAGTATTATGAGGGCTTTCCAAAGTGGACAATTCTTAAAGAGATGGGAATACCAGACCACCTTCCCTGCCTCCTGAGGAATCTGTATGCAGGTCAAGAAAAGCAGCATTTAGAACTGGACAAGGAACAATGGTTCCAAATTGGGAAAAGAGTACGTCAAGGCTGTATATTGTTACTCTGCTTGTTTAACTTCTGTGTGGAATACATCATGTGAAATGCCAGGCCTGGATGAAGCACAAGCTGGAATCAAGATTGCCTGGAGAAATATCAGTAACCTCAGATATGCAGATGACCCCACCCTTAATGGCAGACAGTGAAGACAAACTAAAGAGCCTCTTGATGAAAGTGAAAGAGGAGAGTGAAAAAGCTGGCTGAAAACTCAACATTCAGAAAACTAAGATCATGGCATCTGGTCCCATCACTTCACAGCAAATAGATGGGGAAACAGTGGAAACAGTGAGAGACTTTATTTTCTTGGACTCCAAAATCACTGCAGATGGTGACCACTGCCATGAAATTAAAAGACGCTTGCTCCTTGGAAGAAAAGCTATGACAAACCTAGACAACGTATTGAAAAGCAGAGACATTACTTTGCCGACAAAGGTCCAGCTAGTCAAAGCTGTGGTTGTTTCAGTAGTCATGTAAGGATGTGAGAGTTGGACCATTAAGAAGGCTGAGTGCTGAAGAATTGATGCTTTTGAACTGTGGTGTTGAAGAAGAGTCTTAAGAGTCCCTTGGACTGCAAGAAGATCAAACCAGTCAATCCTAAAGGAAATCTGTCCTGAATATTCATTGGAAGGACAGATGCTAAAGCTGAAACCAATACTTTGGGCCCCTGATGCTAAGAACTGACTCCTTGGAAAAGATTGAAGGCAGGAGCAGAAGGGACCGACAGAGGATGAGATGGTTAGAGGGCATCACCAACTTGATGGACATGAGTTTGAGCAAGCTCCGGGAGTTGGTGATGGACAGGGAAGCCTGGCATGCTGTAGTCCATGAGGTTGCAAAGAGTCAGACACAACTGAGCAACTGAACTGAACTGAAAGTAGTATGAGGGAACAGAGGCAAATGTGGGGGCTTAGACTTGTAGAATATTTGCAGAGGTACAGAGCATATGCAGAAATGTATGTGATTCCTTTATCATTTGACTCAAAAATGTCCAAAAAACTGTTTTGAGTGACTGTTTTCAGGCAAGAGTTTGGATTGTGAGAAACTGTATGAAAGAACTTGTATTCATTTGGTTAGACCATTTCTGAAGCAAATCTAATGAAAGAAAGGGTGGAAAACTATATAAAAGCAATAGCATCTGAGACTTGGCTAAGGCCTTTTGAAATATTTTAAAGATTATACTAACATTATTAGAAATTGTATTAATTACCTCTCTGAAACTGAAATGGACAGAGTAAAAGTAAGGTTAATCATGTTATCATTTTCAAAATTTTCCAATGTGAAAGAGGTGGTACCAGGTGTAAAGAAAGTTTGATAGAATCTAGTAAGATTGCTGGAATATATGAGGTAGAATCCCATTTTAGCAAAGCCATCAGGAGATAGAGACACCTCTTAACACAATTTACAGAAGTGAATTTTTTTAATGCTATTATAAAAATATGTCAACTGTAACAGAAGTATATACTTAAGACTTGTATGTCCTAAATAGCAACAGCAATAAAAGGAGTGCCCATTTACTTATCATCCAACTTAAGAAGTAGAACATAACCTCATGCCCCTAACAAGTTGCACCTCTTTCCATAGAAATAACTGCTACTGATATTTTTCTGATAACCCTTCTCTTTTTTCTTTATAGTTACACCACACATGTATCTACCCTTAAGCAATGAATTATTTAATTTTCCTTGTTTTAAACTATTCTACATAAATGTAATTTAAACTGTTTATTGTTTGAAGTTTTCTTTTTTTCCACTGAATTGATTTTTCAGCTTCATTTATGTTGATGCTTGTAGCCGTAGATCTTTAATTTTCCCTGCTGCATATTATACCACTGTATGCACTCACCACAGCTCAATTTTTTGTTCTAATATAAATGGATATTTAGATTGCTTGCTGTTTTTAGTTCTGTTATGAAGTGTGTGATTATGAACATGTTGGCACATATCTTCTGGTATACACATGCAGGAATTTTTCCGGGATCCTTAGGAGCCAGAGGGTTGGCTAGAGTTGTGTATGTAACCTTACTGAGTCATGGCCAAATGGTTTTTGCAAAGTGTATAAGTGTTCTCATTATTTTACATCCTCATCAACACTGTGTCAGGCTCTGAGGATGATAACACAGGCACTTTGTGCCTTTTTTCATGACCACTTTTATTGTGTTCATGTGGCAGATTGACTCCAGGTGAAATAGCAAATTCTTTTCACAGATAGCCAGCTTCAAGAGTTCCTGTTTCACAATTCACAAGTACTGTAAAATCATGAGACTGATAAGTCAGGGAAGAAATTGTTTGTTTTCTGTGGATTGAGATTCCAAATAGATGAATTAAATGTTTGTAACATTTAATAGCAAGGACATAGAGTTTTACATGGCACATCTAACATGCCTGAGAGGTCTTATCTATAATAAGTACTTGATTTATTGAAGTGGGTTCATTATTTGTTTAAAAAATAAACGTAGCCTTTTAAAAAGTCAGTATTTCATTTCTAACAAATAAAAAAGTGTTATCAAGCCTATAAAGTACTTAGTAAATATTTAATTTTACATATCCCACCTCTCATTTTGCTTCATTGTTGTTTTAATCTTTTATATCCTTTTCTATAGCTCATTTCAACGGCCACGTGGCACTCTCCATTTGGATGATGGTGAATACTGGTCCAACAGGGCAGCCTCTTATAAAGGAAAATCCCACCGACCCATCTTTGAGAACAGCATGGACAAGATATACAGGAACTTATACAAAAAGGCCTGTAGTTCTGTTTCTCATACACAGGAAAGCTTCTGAGATCAGCCGCGATAAAACTGTATGAGTGTCCTTGTCAACTTCTCAATGAAAACGTTTGATGTGATCAATACCTGTATTCTTTTATTTTTTTTAATCAGGTGGTTCTAACTGAGCACAGTAGTTAGACTTGAATAAGTTTATTTCAAATGATAAAGGATCCTGGGCAAGCCTTCTTTTTCTAATCACAGTAGAGAGTGCTGTATTCCCACAGTTCTGCAACACAGTCAAAACCTCCATTCTGATTATGAGAAGGCTGTCCTGTCACATCTCTCTCATGTCACCAGCGACAAATCCAAGAACTTATTCTCTCTAAAAATGCTCTTCTGCCTTCATCACCTTGTAATTTTCTTTCCATTTGCTTGACTGGTTATCTTGTCTGACCAAGATTATTTTCATTATTAACTCTCGTTTCTTGGTCATGGGCAAAAACAATATACAGAGATGAATTTCCCAGAAGTTTAAACTCTATTTTAACTAGTATTTTCTACTGTTTGCTCCCTAAGAAAAGGCTATTAATATGTCTTAGCTCCTAAGATATAGCTTTCTTTTTAAAGTTTCTATAATCCTTTACTCCCTCTTCTCTAAAAGAGCTAGCTAAGTTACCTAAAATGCCTAACAGTTAGTGAGAAATAGGAATGGCCAAATGTGACCCCAGATGTGAAAAACTGATTTTTAAAGATAGATTTTTTTTTTTGCATTGTTTTTTTCTAGAGTCAAAACTTTTGGTGGAACCAGAATCAGAAAATGGCCTTTGTTAAAAGCTTGTAGAAACTCAGAAAGAATAAGGGATTTATATTGTAATTTAATCTCTTTAGAGTAGTCATAGGTATCAAATAGCCCATGAAAGTAGCAACCTTACTTTAAAAAAAAAAAACAACAACAACAAACCTGGGAACCATAAAGGGGAGGAAATATTAGAGCATAACTCTCTTTGTACTCAAAAGTTGTTGGTTGATGAAATTAGTTTCTTCCCCCTCTCCCCCTACCCTGGCTCCAAACAACATCCGAGGACAGTTAGGCTTCGAAGATACAAAGAAATCGGTTACCTTATATTTATTAGAGAGAGGAGAAGAAATGCAGAGAATAGGAAATGATAAACTCGACTTATAAACTTTAAGAGTTGACTACAAGATAATGTTTTCTTACTGATTCTATCTTTGGTTAATTTTATAGTTATGATCTTAAAAGAAAATACTTGAGTTGAACTCTATTTAAGTTGGAATTGGTATGTAAATTGGGCGATTTGTTTTTTTTAATTGGAGAAAGTACATAATACCTGTTATCTAATAATAAGACTTTTCAGCTTCATGTTGAAATCTGTGGCAATTTGCAGTGTATTGGAAAGCACATCAGAGATAGGAGCCAGGTATCCTAGGCTTCAGATCTCTGGTCCTAGTTTCCTCAGTTATCAGTGGAGAGAACGGAGTAGGTCAGCATTTTCCTGAACCATGTTTGTAGACTGCTGTTCTAAGAGATGGCTTTAGGAATGTATATACAAGTGTTTCATTTGGTCATGTAAGTTTAGGAAAAATCTGTGTACCACTCAAACTTAGAGAGTCATGGGTAAGATGACAGGAATGAAAAAGGGGTGCTAGTGATGCTGGAAAAACAGGGGTAAATTGTCCAGACAAACTACATATAGTCATCTTAGTAAAAACATTAGCATATTTGAGGCTCTAAGAAATCCTGGCATAAACATGCTTTGCTCTAGCATCTAGTAGAAAGTCTGATACGTACTTGGTGCTCATTAAATATTTATTGATTAACCCAGACTTTCCTAAACTAAATTGAGCATATAACAGTGTTTGTTCTTATGGTTATCTTTCCCCTCCCATTCCTCTCCCCCAACTCCCGATACTTCCTCTGAAATGCCATCTGCAGACACATGTGGACAGTCAGGAAAATACTGGACTCCCACAATCACTGAGCTACCCTCTGGTTGTAAGTTGTCTGATGATTTTTTGTATAAGCTTTTGAAGGTCAGCATTGAAATGATGGTTTTTCTAAAAATCATATATCAATGATATATCTTTTCCTCCTTGATGGAAACAAATGAAAAATTCTCCCATTTAAAAGTTGCTTCTTGGTGTGCTACATAGCTTCAGTCATGTCTGACTCCTTGAGACCCTGTGGACTACAGCCCACCAGGCTTCTCTGTCCATAGGATTCTCCAGGCAAGAATACTGGAGTGGGTTGCCATGCCCTCCTCCAGGGGATCTTCCTGACCCAGGGAGTGAACCTGAGTCTCCTGTAGACTGCATTGGCAGGCAGGTTCTTTACCACTAGCGCCACCTGGGAAGATCAGTGAAGTGAGGTGAAAGTCACTCAGTCATGTCCGACTCTTTGTGACCCCATGGACAAAATAGTCCCTGGAATTCTCCAGGCCAGAATACTGGAGTGTGGGTAGCCTTTCCCTTCTCCAGGGGATCTTCCTAACCCAGGGATTGAACCCAGGTCTTCCACACTGTGGGCAGATTCTTTACCAGCTGAGCCACAAGGGAAGCCTAGGCTTCTTGGTAAAAAGAGCAAATATGAACTTCAAAGAAAATATTTGCTATCATAGAAAATCTCCCAAGTAAGTACCAAAAAAAAAAAAATTAGTTTGCACCTATATTTGCCATTATCATACAAAGGCCACCAAAAAATGGGTCTCAAAAGGGAATTTTCGAAAATACTTGAGAGACATTTTCCTCTGAATTAAATTTGACATCTCCCTGAAGGATCAGATATAAATTTCCACATAGTTAACATCTCTGCTAAGTGTCTATTTCCATTCCCTAGAGGAAAGAGTAGTCTTTGTTGTTTTCCTTAACTATTATGATGAATTCTTATGTTGTATTATCTTTCAAGAGTAAAACCTCTAAGTACTAATAGTTGCCTTTTCTCACTGAAAGAAGCAAAAAGTTGCCATAGTTTATTTTCTTAACCCCTTTTTTAATATTTCCTACAATCTAGTAATAGTTATTAGACAATATGAAAGATAAATAGGTCTGTCTCCTTTTTAATGTAATTTTTCTCTTTAATTAAAAATATCCTGGGAATTTCAGGAAGGAAAATGTTAATTCAGCTAAGAAAAATGTTGAATTGTTGGACTGAGAGTGTGTCTCCCCTGGTTTCACTACTAGTTATATAACCTTGTTTAAGTCATCTATCCTTCTTAGACCTCAGTTTTCTTTCCTATAAGGTGAGGAAGGGGTTAATTTAGAATGCTCTTTTAATGTTCCAACATTTTTATAATTGTGTTAGTTGATCAATGTAGAAGATTAGGAAGTTTTTGGCAACACATTTGTATTCTGATTTCAAAGATTAAGTGCTTGATTAAAAATCTGGACCAAAAAGAGAGAATACTCATTATTGTGCTCATTTCTTAATAATGGCTTTTTTTGAGATAGTTCATATGCTATAAAATTCACCCTTTAAAAGTATACAGTTGAGTGGTTTTCAGTATTGTCACAGAGTTGTGTATGTAACCCTAGCTAATTATAAAATATTTCTTCACTCCAGAAAGAATCCTGTATCCATTAGCAATTGCTCCTCATTCCTTTTTTCCCTTGTCACAACTACTAATCTGCTTTCTGTTTCTATGCCTATTCTGGACATTTAGACATTTCATATACATGAGATTATATAATATGTGAATTTTTGGTCTGGTTTCTTTCATCTAGCATAATGTTTTCAGGAACTCATACCTGTTGTAACATGTGTCAGTACTTTATTTCTTTTTATTGCTAAAAAATAATCTATTATATGGATATATCATATTTTGTTTATCCATTCAGTTGGTGGGCATTTTCATTGCTTTCACCTTTGGGGATATTATGTAAAATGCTGGTGCTATGAACATTTGTGAAATTTGGGATGGATATATGTTTTTATTTTCCTTGAATATACACCTAAGAGTATAATTGTTGGGTCATATGGAAACTCTTTGTTTAACATTTTAAAGAATTGCTTTCCAAAGTGACTCAACCATTTTCCAACTATTATGTTTATTTTTATCTTATCTTAGGAACTTACTCATTCACCCATTTATCACATATTTATTGAGCACTGTGTTAGATATAGAGTATAAAAATTTTAAATGTGTCTTCCCATAAGCAACAAAGAATCTATTGAGAGAGACAAGAAAATAATATATTTCAACATTTATAGTGGTTTTGGTAACTTCTATGATAAAATAACGCAAGAATGAGCATAGAGCATGCTAGCTTGATGCAACAGAACTTGTAAAAGCATGAAAATGGAGAGAAAAATGATTGTTCAGAAAACTCCAAATGCTGTAACTAGAGATTGTGTACATGGTTGCAAAAACTTTGATGGGATATAATGAATGCTAAAATGGACCACAAAGAGAACCACAGGCTTGGAGCAGCATTAAATGAGGCAACATTTTAGCTGGACACTGAAAGATGGAAGGACTTTTGCAAACAGGAAACCAAGATGGGATATACTCAATATTGATCAGTTTTTACGAGGGTGGCAGCGGGATTGAGGAAAATGTCCAGAAATCAGTTAAAGATATAAAAACTTGGGAGAGCTCAAGAATTGAAAATGGATTTTTGAAGTCAGATCAAGATAAACAAAAAACTTATGTTGCTCTTGTCCTAATTTGTATGTGACCATAACAAGCACCTTGAGAGTAGTGGACCCCAAAGCAATTGTGCTTTTTACTTATTATTGAGGCCCTGGTGGGAGAGGAACACCCTTTTTAGAAATTAAGAAAGATATTGTCCTCCCAATCCCAGATGATCTAACTAGCTAGAAGTTTATTTACAGAAATGAAAAAGTAGGAGAGAAACTCAATTTTTTGTTGTTGGGGATATGAGGTATTATTTATCTCTGAATGATATACTTTGAGTTTAATTATGTGAAGGAAATGAAATCGCTCAGTCGTGTCCGACTCTTTGCGACCCCATAGACTGTAGCCTATCAGGCTCCTCCATCCATGGGACTTTCCAGGCAAGAGTGCTGAAGTGGATTGCCATTTCTCTCCAGGGGATCTTCCCGACCCAGGAATCAAACCCAGGTCTGCCGCATTGCAGGCAGACGCTTTACCGTCTGAGCACCAGGGAAGCCACTATTTATCTCTGAATGATACACTTTGAGTTAATTATGTGAAGATCTTAGATAACCAGAACTTGTGAGTATTCATCCATTTAACAAATGTTATTGAAGGTCTAATGTCCGGAGATAAACAAAAACCTAGTCCGACCCAAGTTCATAGGGGGGAAAACTGACATTTACTTATTATAGTGAAAGAAGTACTATAATAGATGATAAGGTTTGCAATATTTTCTCCCATCCCATTGATTGTCTTTTTGTTGTTGATTGTTTCCTTTGCTCTGAAGAACCTTTCTATGTGGTTTTATGTGAAGTGGTTCCAATTTGTCTATTTTTTACTTTCATTGCCTTTTGCTTTGGGTGGCGTATCTAAGAACTCATTGCCAAGACCAATGTCAAGATTTCCCCTATATTTTCTATTAGGAGTTTTACAATTTCAGGTCTTATGTTTAAATCTTTAATCCACTTTGACTTGATTTTTATGTGTAATGTAGGTTAAGGGTTTGATTTCTTCTTCTTTTTTTGTTTTTTTTTTGGCATGTGGGTATATAATTTTCCTAATCATTTGTTGAAGAGACTGGTTTTTCCCCTTTGTATATTCTTGACTCCCTTTCAAAGATCAGTTGACTCTGGTGTGTTACTTTATTTCTGGGCTGTCTATTCTATTCCACTGCTTCTTTTTCTTGTCTTTATCCCAGTACCATACTGTTTTAATTGCCGTGGGTTTATAATTTAGTTTGAAATCAGGAGTATGATGTCTCTAGCTTTTTGCTCTTTTTTAAGATCACTTTGTTTATCCTGAGTCTTTGGTGATTCTATACAATTTTATGATTTTTTTTTCCTAAGGGCATAATAGGGAATCTGTATATCACTTTGGGTAGTGGACATTTTAACCAGCCACATGATAATCGCACACACATACAAACATGTAAAGAAGACACACAAAATTAAAAAAGAAAAGAATTAAAGAATCTTACTACAAAAAATCAACAAGGCACCAAGGAAGATCACAAGAGAGGAATAGAGGGACAAAATACAAACAGAAAACAGCAAAATGACAAAAGTAAATCCTTTCCTATCAATGATTGCCTTAAATGTAAATGAATTAAACTCTCCAAAAGACATAGCGTGGCTGAATGGATAATAAAGCAAGACCCTACAAGAGACTCACTTATATTAAAGGACACACATAGGCTAAAAGTGGAGGAATGGAAAAATAGTATTCCATGCAAATATTAAACAGAGAGCATAGGTGCCTATAGTATTATCAGGAAAAAAATAGACTTTAAGTCTGTCACAAGCATCACTACATTTCTGTTGGCAGTTTAAGTTTTTTAGAAGTTTAATCTTTTGAGTTTATGATACAGTTCAGAAATGAGAGGAAAACCGTTAATGCCTTTGAACACATGTAATAGATTTGAGAATAGGTGTATCCTCTTAGAGACTTATTTTCATCAGTGAAACACATTCTTCACTGGAGTTTATTAGTGTGTTTGTTTTTCAGTAAAATTAGTGATATATGCAAACAAAATGTTGAAGGATTTATGTACATACATTTCTATTTCTAGGAGATTGACAACAACACTGAATAATAGAAAAAGTGCTTTCTTCACAACTTTCTGAACCTCTTTTTTTAGCCTGTGAATTAAGATATTAATAAACATTACCCTCCATTCCTCATAAAAGTATTAGGATTAAGTAGGAACATAATGTGGACATTCTTTGACACATGGTAGGCCACTATCCTAATAACTTTTTGGAAGTGATCTGGGAAAAGAAATTCACAATTTTAAAAATAATCCATCTGGCATAATAACAATACTGTTGGTTGCAGAGTTGAATAAATTTCAGATTTTGTTCTCTGTGTTTTCTTGTAACCTCTGTGCTGCTTAACTTTTCTGAACTTATTTTCTCATTTTGTGAAGTGGAAGCTGTTTTCGTAGAGTTCATTTAACTGGTTAATGCATGTGGAACACCTCATACAAAGCATGGTGTTCAATAAAGGGTAACTGTAGTAGCTATACTTCCAAGTCAGTGTAGAGATAGTATTCTGATAGACCTTGAGGATCTGATTGGACAGAAAGTGGAATAAATGTAAAAAATTTTCAAAATTATTTCAGGACACAAGACCAAATCAGGTTTCTTTCAGTATGGCTCTTAAGTTTACTAGTTATTTAGTTTATGTAGGTTGTACAATATTCAGTTCAGTTCATTCACTTAGTTGTGTCTGACTCTGTGACCCCATGGATCTCAGCACGCCAGTCCTTCCCTGTCCTTCACCAACTCCCAGAGCCTAAATAGAACACCGGCAGGCCCCACTGGGGTTTGAACCCAAGATCTCCTATTTACTAGACAGGCTCTTCAACCAGCTAAGCCACGGAGCCTCTCTTAGCCTTGTATTCTATTCTGTAGTGCCATCTGGAGACATTAGACCTTAATTTTATTTTTTACAAAATGGGAATGATACCTACCTAAAATGGTTACTATGAAGAATATATTAGGTAAATGTTGCAAAGTGATTACTATTATACCTAAAAAATAGTAGATGCTTAAAGTAGACATCTTTCCCTTTCCCTTTCATTATTTTGTATATAAATCCACCCAGGCATAGACCTTAGCATCATTTATTTTTTTAGAATCCTATTAACCTTGTATATGTTGTGCACTTTGGTAGAGCTTTTACGTAGATTTTACAAGTGAAACTAAACACATGACTAGTCCTTGAGAATATTGTCCACTTGAACTTTATATGTGGCTTCTCTCACTTGTTTGAGGGCCTGTCCTATTGCTGCTGCTGCTGCTAAGTCGTGTCCAACTCTGTGCGACTCCAGAGACGGCAGCCCACCGGGCTCCCCCATCCCTGGGATTCTCCAGGCAAGAATACTGGAGTGGGTTGCCATTTCCTTCTCCAATGCATGAAAGTGAAAAGTGAAAGTGAAGTCGCTTAGTCGTGTCCTACTCTTAGCGACCCTATGGACTGCAGGCCACCAGGCTCCTCCGTCCATTGGATTTTCCAGGCAACAGTACTGGAGTGGGGTTCCATTGCCTTTTCCACCTGTCCTATTAACCAGTTTTGATACTAGGAAGTTTATTTTGTCCTCTGTTTATTTTGGATTTAGCACAGTTATGTTTTGCAAATTAACCCTATTCCTTTGATCTGGGGGATGTTAGAGGTAGAAGTTAAAATTGTTGTTCAGTCACTAAGTCACGTCTGACTCTGTGACCCCATGGACTGCAGCATGCCAGGCGCCTCTGTCCTCCACTGCCTCCCAGAGTTTGCTCAAATTCATGTCCATTGAGTCAGTGACCCTATCTACCCATCTGGTGGTGGTGGTTTAGTTGCTATGGTGTCTGACTCTTGCGATCCCGTGGACAGTAGCCTGCCAGGCTCCTCTGCCCATGGGATTCTCCAGGCACGAATACTGGAGTGGGTTGCCATTTCCTTCTACAGGGGATCTTCCCAACTCAGGGGTTGAACCCAGGACTCCTGAACCCAGATTCTTTACCAACTGAGCTATGAGGGAAACCCCCATTTGGAAGTTAGAGTTAAATCTCCATCATTCAACAGAAGTAACCCTGGATCATCTCAGTCAGATGAACATCCCTATAAGTCTTAAGAATTTGTTATGAATGTGATTGAGTAGTCACCTTTTCCAGAAGACTGTGCTGCTTGACACTAGTCACGGAGGTGTGTGTACGTGTGTATGTGCACTTACATACACACACACATGCACATAAAACTGTAGACCCATCTCAGATTTGCTATGTAATTCTTTAGAAGTCTTAAATTTTAAAAATAGTCATTTCAAAAAATTCCTTTATAACTTAAGATAGAAATAAAATAAATTTAAAAATATGTTTGTTTTTTGAAATTGCTGACAAATGATTATATTTTAGCTGTTGCATCTTACTGTATATGAATTATTCATTGTTCAGAAAAATAGCCTAGTGATTAAATACACAGCCTCTGGAGTCACTCTTCTAGATTCCAATTCCACTTCAGCCACTTAATAACTATCTGAGCTTTGACAGGTTATCTGATTTCTTTGTGCCTAGTTTTCTCATCTGTACAATGAAGATACTATTACCAATCCCATGGGATCATTATCAATATTAAAGTAGTTAACATATAGAAAGTGCTTAAAGCAATGCTTTGCACGTGGTAAGGACTGCATAAATATATGATTACTACAGTTATTGTTGTTATTGTTACACAGCTGACATTATCTACTGGACTTACCTATAACATGTATGTTTTCTGAAACAATTATTTAGTATAGCCCCCAATTTATCCTGTTTATAGTAATATTCTGTTGCTAAATAAAAGAATATACTTGAATCTACCACTCAACAGGAATAAGTTAAAAATGTTTCGCATTATCCTGACTCTCCTTTGTGGCCCAGCAGTTGTTCACTTATTATACATTCCTACAGCTATATGGAATAAAGAATGTGTTTTGGCATAGAAACTGCATAATTTGGAGATATTTTTGTTGATAATCTTAAACTAAAACAGTCAAACTAATTTCAGTTCCACTGGAAACCCAGGGGGGTAATTGTTTTCTCCAAATGAGAGAGAAGATGCCAGCTTTTTGTGTTAGTAAGTATTTCCAAGTGTTTATGTGGGGGAAAATGGAAGAAAAAAGAACATTTTACTTCAGTGAATTTAATCCACCAAACATTTAAAACCTTAGAAAAAGTATTTCCACTAGACTTCTGTGATAAATAATAACTTGTGTTTTGTATGCCTATTACCATTTTCAAGCACTTTAACATAAGTTATCTTTGTTTGTATTTCTGCATAACATGTTCATAAATTAGGTAGGACAGGGTTATAATCTACAGTTTTACAAATGAGAAAACTCAAATTTGGGTTAGGTGTCTCTTGTAGGTCACACAGTAAGGATATAAGTGGGTGTATATGTGGTTCAGTAAGGACTTAAATAAAGCCAAATATTAGTATTTTCTCATAAATATTCTATTGAACTTTTCCTGCTATTGCTTGATATTCCTCTTAAATATTGGTTTTAATATTGGATTTTAAGAGGTGATACTTGGTTCTCATTATTTGATCACATCTATATTTGGAGAAGGCTTAGTTTTTTCATCATTCAGACTCTTCAATAGGTTTGTGACAATCTCCAGCCATTTGTTTTTCCTTCTGTCTACCCAGGCCCTACATGTTGGCTAATTCTCCCACTTATGAACACACCACCAGTCCATTGAAGAGCAACGGAAGTTAAGCTAGCCAGCTTGTACTAGAAACGGTTAGTAGTAAAGAGTTCCATAACATTTAAAGAATTCAGTGATCTAGTTACCCCAAATAATTGGACATTGTCATAATTTGAAAGTAACTTGTATAGGATGCAAAGAGTATCTGAGACATACCTAACATTCCACTCATTAGTTGAACGTGTGATTATGTAGCATCCAGAACTAAAGCTGGTAAAGTTGGATTCTGTTCCAGTTCAGTATTTCCAAAGCCTGACTGATGAGAGTCACTCAGGAAGCAGTTAGAAAGTTTCCTCCTCTCAATCTCTGGAGATCCTGATACAATAAATTTAACTTATTAAAGAGTTTTTAAGAGATTTTAAGAGTCTCTCTAGGTGATTGTGATATTTACCTAGGTATTGCTGAACCATAAGGCTATCACCTCTTCATGGATTCCTCTCTATTAAAAAGAAGGAAGGCCTTTTTCCAGTTGATTTAAATTTCTCCTTTTTAAAAAATGTGTCATTTTGTTAACCTCTTCATTATCTGAATGTTTTTGTATTGTAGGCACAAAATACCTTGAGCTCCAAGAAGGATAATGGCTGGCTCTTGACTTCCATGTGAATGATATACCTTTGGGGTTTTCCATGGCTGACTTTTAAATATCGGGTCTTTTTCCTCCCATCATCTAAATAGTTAGCAAGCTCATCCATTTATTTATGCATTCATTAAGCAAACAAACATTTAGTTGGGGCTTCATAGGTGGCACTAATGGTAAAGAATCCACTTCCCAATGTAGGAGACATAAGAAATGCAGGTTCAAACCCTAGCTGGGAACATCTCTTGGAGGAGGAAATGACAACCAGTAGCTTTGCCAGAGAATCCCGTGAACAGAAGAGCCTATAGTCTGTGGGATCGCAAAGAGTCAGGCACAACTGAAGCAGCTGAGCACACATGCATGCACGCAGACATTTAGGCAAGCAAACTAAGCTTGATGTTTAGTTGGTGTTTAGGCCCTACCTATTATGGACTGAATATTGTGAGTGGCATTGGACAAATATAAAATGAATAAGAAGATATATCCTGACTCTGAGAGAGAGTCAGCTCCCAGTCTTGTTTTTGCTGACTGTATAGAGCTTCTCCATCTTTGGCTGCAAAGACTATAATCAATCTGATTTCGGTGTTGACCATCTGGTGATGCCCATGGGTAGAGTCTTCTCGTGTTGTTGGCAGAGGGTGTTTGCTATGACCGGTTCTCTTGGCTGCGCTCTGTTAGCCTTTGCCCTGCTTCATAAGCCTTCACAGAGGCTTATGAAAGCTTCTGATGGGATAGACTGACTGAGGGGGATGCTGGGTCTTGTTCTCATGGGCTGGGCCATACTCAGTAAATCTTTAAGCCAGTTTTCTTTTTGATGAGTGGAGCTGTGTTCCCTCCCTGCTACTTATCTGGGGCCAAACTATGGTGGAGGTAATGAAGATAATGGTGACCTCCCTCAAAAGATCCCAGGCAGGTACTGCTGCAATCCATGCCCCAACCTTGCAACAAGCCACCACTGACCCATGCCTTCAGTGTGAGAATCCTGGACACCAGAGGCAAGTCTCCTGTGGGGTCACAGGTTTCAGATCATGAACTCCTTATTGCCAAATTCAGACTTAAATTGAAGAAAGTAGGGAAACCACTAGACCATTCAGGTATGATCTAAATCAAATCCCTAATAATTGTACAGTGGAAGTGAGAAATAGATTTAAGGACTAAATCTGATAAAGTTCCTGAACAACTATGGACGGGAGGTTCGGAACATTGTACAAGAGACAGAGAGCAAGACCATCCCAAGAAAAAAGAAATGCAAAAAAAGCAAAATGGCTGTCTGAGAAGGCCTTACAAATAGCCCTGAAAAGAAGAGAAGCAAAGGAGAAAAGGAAAGATATACCCATTTGAATGCAGTGTTCCAAAGAATAGCAAGGAGAGATAAGAAAGCCTCCCTTAGTGATCAGTGCAAAGAAACAGGAAAACAATAGAATGGGAAAGTCTAGAGATCTCTCCAAGAAAATTAGAGATACCAAGGGAACATTTCATGCAAAGATGGGCACAATAAAGGACAGAAATGGTATAGACCTAACAGAGGCAGAAGATACTAAGAAGAAGTGGCAAGAATACACAGAAGAAATCTACAAAAGATCTTCATGACCCAGATAATCACGATGGTGTGATCACTCACCTAGAGCCAGACATCCTGGAATGTGAAGTCAAGTGGGCCTTAGGAAGCATCACTATGGACAAAGCTAGTGAAGTGATGGAATTCCAGTTGAGCTATTTCAAATCTTAGAAGATGATGCTGTGTGAAACATATGCCAACAAATTTGGAAAACTCAACAGTGGCCACAGGACTGGGAAAGGTCAGTTTTCATTCCAATCCCAAAAGAAAGGCAATGCCAAAGAATGCTCAAACTACCACACAATTGCACTCATCTCACATGCTAGTAAAGTAATGCTCAAAATTCTCCAAGCCAGGCTTCAACGATACATGAATCGTGAAACTTCAGATGTTCAAGCTGGTTTTAGAAAAGGCAGAGGAACCAGAGATCAAATTGCCAAACATCCGCTGAATCATCGAAAAGCAAGAGAGTTCCAGAAAAACATCTATTTCTGCTTTATTGACTATGCCAAAGCCTTTGACTGTGTGGATCACAACAAACTGTGGAAAATTCTGAAAGAGATGGGAATCCCAGACCACCTGACCTGCCTCTGAGAAATCTAAATGCAGGTCAGAAAACAACAGTTAGAACTGGACATGAAACAACAGACTGGTTCCAAATTGGAAAGGGAGTACGTCAAGGCTGTATATTGTCACCCTGCCTTATTTAACTTCTATGCAGAGTACATCATGAGAAACACTGGGCTG